>NC_069504.1:649106403-649406403 GCF_027579735.1 Bombina bombina
TTGATTGATATTCCTGTTAGTAACTACCTTAGGTAAGAACCCAGGTTTAGTACGCAGAACTACCTTGTCTGAGTGAAAAATCAGATAAGGAGAATCACAATGTAATGCTGATAACTCAGAGACTCTTCGAGCCGAGGAAATAGCCATTAAAAACAGAACTTTCCAAGATAACAATTTTATATCAATGGAATGAAGGGGTTCAAACGGAACACCCTGTAAAACGTTAAGAACTAAGTTTAAACTCCATGGTGGAGCAACAGCTTTAAACACAGGCTTGATCCTAGCTAAAGCCTGACAAAAGGCCTGGACGTCTGGATTTTCTGACAGACGCCTGTGTAACAAGATGGACAGAGCTGAAATCTGTCCCTTTAATGAACTAGCCGATAAACCCTTTTCTAAGCCCTCTTGTAGAAAGGACAAGATCCTAGAGATCCTAACCTTACTCCAGGAGTAACGTTTGGATTCACACCAGTATAGGTATTTACGCCATATTTTATGGTAAATCTTTCTGGTAACAGGCTTCCTAGCCTGTATCAGGGTATCAATAACCGA
The DNA here is from genome assembly GCF_027579735.1 of Bombina bombina. NCBI lineage: Eukaryota > Metazoa > Chordata > Amphibia > Anura > Bombinatoridae > Bombina > Bombina bombina. The sequence continues at coordinate 649,106,956 of NC_069504.1, forward strand.
CTCAGAAAAACCACGTTTTGATAAAATCAAGCGTTCAATTTCCAAGCAGTCAGATTCAGAGAAGTTAGATTTTGATGTTTGAACGGACCCTGTATCAGAAGGTCCTGTCTTAGAGGTAGAGACCAAGGTGGACAGGATGACATGTCCACTAGATCTGCATACCAAGTCCTGCGTGGCCATGCAGGTGCTATTAGAATCACTGATGCTCTCTCCTGTTTGATTTTGGCAATCAATCGAGGAAGCAGCGGGAAGGGTGGAAACACATAAGCCATCCCGAAGTTCCAAGGTGCTGTCAAAGCATCTATCAGAACCGCTCCCGGATCCCTGGATCTGGACCCGTAGTGAGGAAGTTTGGCGTTCTGGCGAGACGCCATGAGATCTATCTCTGGTTTGCCCCAACGTCGAAGTATTTGGGCAAAGACCTCCGGATGAAGTTCCCACTCCCCCGGATGAAAAGTCTGGCGACTCAAGAAATCCGCCTCCCAGTTCTCCACTCCCGGGATGTGGATTGCTGACAGGTGGCAAGAGTGAGACTCTGCCCATCGAATTATCTTTGATACTTCCATCATTGCTAGGGAGCTTTTTGTCCCTCCCTGATGGTTGATGTAAGCTACAGTCGTGATATTGTCCGACTGAAACCTGATGAACCCCCGAGTTGTTAATTGGGGCCAAGCCAGAAGGGCATTGAGAACTGCTCTCAATTCCAGAATGTTTATTGGAAGGAGACTCTCCTCCTGATTCCATAATCCCTGAGCCTTCAGAGAATTCCAGACAGCGCCCCAACCTAGTAGGCTGGCGTCTGTTGTTACAATTGTCCAGTCTGGCCTGCTGAATGGCATCCCCCTGGACAGGTGTGGCCGATGAAGCCACCATAGAAGAGAATTTCTGGTCTCTTGATTCAGATTCAGAGTAGGGGACAAATCTGAGTAATCCCCATTCCACTGACTTAGCATGCATAATTGCAGCGGTCTGAGGTGTAGGCGTGCAAAAGGTACTATGTCCATTGCCGCTACCATTAAGCCGATCACCTCCATGCATTGAGCTACTGACGGGTGTTGAATGGAATGAAGGACACGGCATGCATCTTGAAGTTTTGTTAACCTGTCCTCTGTCAGGTAAATCTTCATTTCTACAGAATCTATAAGAGTCCCCAAGAATGGAACTCTTGTGAGAGGAAAAAGAGAACTCTTCTTTTCGTTCACTTTCCATCCATGCGACCTTAGAAATGCCAGAACTAACTCTGTATGAGACTTGGCAGTTTGAAAGCTTGAAGCCTGTATTAGAATGTCGTCTAGATACGGAGCTACCGAAATCCCTCGCGGTCTTAGTACCGCCAGGAGGGCACCTAGAATCTTTGTGAAGATTCTTGGGGCCGTAGCCAATCCGAATGGAAGAGCTACAAACTGGTAGTGCCTGTCTAGGAAGGCAAACCGTAGATACCGGTGATGATCTTTGTGGATCGGTATGTGAAGGTAAGCATCTTTTAAATCCACTGTGGTCATGTACTGACCCTTTTGGATCATGGGCAAGATTGTCCGAATAGTTTCCATTTTGAACGATGGAACTCTTAGGAATTTGTTTAGAATCTTTAAATCTAAGATTGGTCTGAAGGTTCCCTCTTTTTTGGGAACCACAAACAGGTTTGAGTAGAACCCTTGTCCTTGTTCCGACCGCGGAACCGGATGGATCACTCCCATTAATAACAGATCTTGTACACAGCGTAGAAACGCTTCTTTCTTTATCTGGTTTGTTGACAATCTTGACAGATGAAATCTCCCTCTTGGGGGAGATAATTTGAAGTCTAGAAGGTATCCCTGAGATATGATCTCTAGCGCCCAGGGATCCTGAACATCTCTTGCCCAGGCCTGGGCGAAGAGAGAAAGTCTGCCCCCCACTAGATCCGGTCCCGGATCGGGGGCTCTCGGTTCATGCTGTCTTTGGGGCAGCAGCAGGTTTCCTGGCCTGTTTGCCCTTGTTCCAGGACTGGTTGGGCTTCCAGCCTTGCCTGTAACGAGCAACAGCTCCTTCCTGTTTTGGTGCAGTGGAGGTTGATGCTGCTCCTGTTTTGAAATTCCGAAAGGGACGAAAATTAGACTGTCTAGCCTTAGCTTTGGCTTTGTCTTGAGGTAGGGCGTGGCCCTTACCTCCTGTAATGTCAGCGATAATTTCTTTCAAACCGGGCCCAAATAAGGACTGCCCCTTGAAAGGTATATTAAGTAATTTGGACTTAGAAGTAACATCAGCTGACCAGGATTTTAGCCACAGTGCCCTACGTGCCTGTATGGCGAATCCTGAGTTCTTAGCCGTAAGTTTGGTTAAATGTACTACGGCCTCCGAAATGAATGAATTAGCTAGTTTAAGGACTCTAAGCCTGTCCATAATGTCGTCTAGCGTATATGAACTAAGGTTCTCTTCCAGAGACTCAATCCAAAATGCTGCCGCAGCCGTAATCGGCGCGATACATGCAAGGGGTTGCAAAATAAAACCTTGTTGAACAAACATTTTCTTAAGGTAACCCTCCAATTTTTTATCCATTGGATCTGAAAAGGCACAGCTATCCTCCACCGGGATAGTGGTACGCTTAGCTAGAGTAGAAACTGCTCCCTCCACCTTAGGGACCGTTTGCCATAAGTCCCGAGTGGTGGCGTCTATTGGAAACATCTTTCTAAATATTGGAGGGGGTGAGAACGGCACACCGGGTCTATCCCACTCCTTAGTAACAATTTCAGTTAATCTCTTAGGTATAGGAAAAACGTCAGTACTCGCCGGTACCGCAAAGTATTTATCCAACCTACATAGTTTCTCTGGTATTGCAACGGTGTTACAATCATTGAGAGCTGCTAAGACCTCCCCTAGTAATACACGGAGGTTCTCCAATTTAAATTTAAAATTTGAAATATCTGAATCCAATCTGTTTGGATCAGAACCGTCACCCACAGAATGAAGCTCTCCGTCCTCATGCTCTGCAAGCTGTGACGCAGTATCAGACATGGCCCTAGTATTGTCAGCGCACTCTGTTCTCACCCCAGAGTGATCACGCTTGCCTCTTAGCTCAGGTAATTTAGACAAAACTTCAGTCATAACAGTAGCCATATCTTGTAATGTTATCTGTAATGGCCGCCCAGATGTACTAGGCGCCATAATATCACGCACCTCCCGGGCGGGAGATGCAGGTACTGCCGCGTGAGGCGAGTTAGTCGGCATAACTCTCCCCTCGCAGATTGGTGAAATTTGTTCACATTGTACAGATTGACTTTTATTTAAAGTAGCATCAATACAGTTAGTACATAAATTTCTATTGGGCTCCACCTTGGCATTGGAACAAATGACACAGATATCCTCTGAGTCAGACATGTTTAACACACTAGCAATAACTTGCAACCTGGTTATAATCTTTTTTAGCAAAAACGTACTGTGCCTCAAAGAGGTACTTAAACGATTAAATGATTAAATGACAGTTGAGATAATAAACTGAGAACAGTTATAGCATCAACTTTAAAACAACACAACTTTTAGCAAAGGTTTTGTTCCCATTAGTAAGATAACATAACTAAATTTGACATAAAAATTATTGAGTAACGTCTTTATCCACAGTCAATATAAAAAATTCTCACAGCTCTGCTGAGAGAATGTACCTCCCTTCAAGAAGTTTGAAGACCCCTGAGATCTGTCAGAGATGAACCGGATCATGCAGGAAAAATAATAGCTGACTGGAAATTGTTGATGCGTAGCAAAGAGCGCCAAAAACGGCCCCTCCCTCTCACACACAGCAGTGAAGAGAAACGAAACTGTCACAATTCAAAATAAACTACTGCCAAGTGGAAAATAAAGCCCAAACATTTATTTACTCAGTACCTCAGCAGTGTAAACGATTCTACATTCCAGCAAAAACGTTTAACATGATATAATACTTATTAAAAAGATTAGTGACCTTTAACAAAGTAGTTCCGGTGAAGTACCATTCCCAGAATACTGAAGTGTATACATACATGTCATTATAACGGTATAGCAGGATTTTCTCATCAATTCCATTCAGAAAATAAAAACTGCTACATACCTCAATGCAGATTCATCTGCCCCTGTCCCCTGATCTGAAGCTTTTACCTCCCTCAGATGGCCGAGAACAGCAATATGATCTTAACTACTCCGGTTAAAATCATAGTAAAAACTCTGGTAGATTCTTCCTCAAAGTCTGCCAGAGAAGTAATAACACGCTCCGGTGCTATTATAAAATAACAAACTTTTGATTGAAGTCATAAAAACTAAGTATAATCACCATAGTCCTCTCACACATCCTATCTAGTCGTTGGGTGCAAGAGAATGACTGGGACTGACGTAGAGGGGAGGAGCTATATCAGCTCTGCTGGGTGAATCCTCTTGCATTTCCTGTTGGGGAGGAGTTATATCCCAGAAGTAATGATGACCCGTGGACTGATCACACATAACAGAAGAAATGTGTTACACAATAATGACAAAGCAATATTTTAGTTTATGGCTGGCATTTCATAACCCACACACCACTGCATAAAATACTTTGGACAGTGTTTTTAGTAAAATCTGTTGATCATATAATAAACTCGCTATCAGTTAATTACGTCCTAGAAATACCTCAACAAGCAAATAGTCTGAAGAAATGAAACTAGGTTAAGGAGACAATAAGATGAAAAAAAATTATATTTTCTACTGTCACAATGACAAAGTATGAAACTTCTTTACCTCTATTTTGTAAATGAAACTTTCATAAAGATAGTAAGGTACACTGAAGCAAAGAGATTACATACTGAAAACATGCTGTGATACATATTAAATAAGCACTTAAAGGGAAAGTTAAGTCAAAATTCAACTTTTCATGATTCAGTGGAGTTATGCATGAGTCAGCTCTAATTGGCTGTGTCAGGACAATTGTCTGGGAAAATTCACCATTTTGATATTGCATATTAATCACATGTGTCTTTGCTATATTATATAGGCAAAAAATTGATCATGTGTATTTACTTATATATTCAGGTACACATTCACATATATATTATTAATCAGTATTAATATGTAACTATTAACTAGTGTTGCTTCTCAGTATATAATTGCTTACGGTGAAGTTTTTGTACTTCAACAAAATAATTCATATTTAGTTATTATGATATTCAAGGTCCCCAACATAGCTGCATGATTCCTATCATATTATTGGTATAAATATCCACAAATATCCCCATGTTTTTCATACATGGTTCCAGTAAGTCTCTTTTTCTATAAACATTAGTGGGGTTCAACCTTGGTTAACGGTCAAATGGAGATACTGACTTGTTTTTCAGAATATATTTACAAAATACATACTGTATGTGTCTGTTATAGCTTAGTGATGAGTGCCATCTTCCGAGGGAAACATATTCTAACTGCTAAATCTTAGCTTATTAACAAAAATGTTAATTAATCTGTAATTAGTGTTAGCCAATCATTTATGTGAACCTAACCTTATCAGTTGGAGTGGAGTTAAGCATTTTCCATAAAATACACACTCACCCACAAAAGGGCACAAGGGTACGAGGGGACACAAGCAGATGGCACAAGGGGTCACACTAAGCATGCATGATGACCACACCCTATCCAGAGGAGATGGGAGGCTAAGCTGACCAGATAGACAAGTCAGGATAATGGCAAGAGAGGGTCCAGGGGTAACCTAAGAGGGTCTTTTTACACTGAACCCCAGTGAAGGATCCCACAATGTTGATAAGTATGAAACAAACCTATATGAAACAGTTTTGTTAATATGATTTATGCTCTCTACATTTATATTAAAAGTTTTATTATTGAATAAGGTGAGTTAATCAATTCTGGTTTGCCCTTTATAGTCACAATTGTTTTTGTTAGGTAATTCCTGTTAACCAGGTCTTATCTGTCGACAATAACACTAGGTCAATCAGGAATCTTACGAGTTTGCGGTAAGCTGAAAAAGCAGCGTTAACAGGTCCTAACGCTGCTTTTTCACTACCGCTGCTATTACGAGTCTTGCAGGTTTAGGGGCCCCGCAAACTTTTTTGGCCTTACCGCAAACCGACTTACGGTAAACTTCGTAAACCCTTTTTTCTATGGGACTTCCATAGCGCCGGTATTACGAGTCTGTCCTGTGAGGACAAAAAGTGAGCGGTACACCCTCTACCTCCAAGATTCCTAACGCATTCTAAAGTCAGTAGTTAAGAGTTTTATGGTACAACGCCGTAACATAAAACTCATAACTAAAGTGCTAAAAAGTACACTAACACCCATAAACTAACTATTAACCCCTAAACCAAGGCCCTCCCGCATTGCAAACACTATAATAAAATGTTTAACCCCTAATCTGCCACTCCGGACATCGCCGCCACTAGAATAAATATATTAATCCCTAAACCGCCGCACTTCCGCCTCGCAAAAACTAGTTAAATATTATTAACCCCTAATCTTCCACCCCTAACATCGCTGCCACCTACATTATACTTATTAACCCCTAATCTGCCGTCCCCAATGTCGCCGCCACTATAAGGTTCCATTCTCGGCCCCCTACTATTCATATTATTTATAAATGATCTGCCTAATGTCTGCAAAACCTCAACTTTACACATGTACGCAGACGACACGGTAATCTATGCAAACAATTCCGATCTGACGCAGCTTGAAGCAGTGCTCCAAGACCAATTCACAGAGGTAGAAAAGTGGATCTCAAAAAACAAACTCTTCCTAAACACTGACAAAACTTTCACAATGATCTTTGGAACGGGACCTAAATTACACAAATTACAAAATTTCCATCTATGCATCAAAACAACATCCAATTGCACGCTGACCGCAGTCCACTCTTCCAAATACTTGGGTATGTTGTTAGACCCTAATCTATCTTTTAGCCTCCACATAGAAAAACTTGCATCTAAACTTTATCCAAAACTAGGTGCCCTGTACAGAAACAAATCATGCCTCAGTCCTACAGTAAAGGAAAAGATTGTACAGCAAATGCTGATGCCTATCATGGATTATGTGGACGTAGTTTATGCACCTGCACCGCAAACTCACCTTAATAAACTTAATACATTGTATAACTCGTTCTGTCGCTTTGTGCTACAATGTAACTACAGGACCCACCATGCTAAAAGAACTAAACTGGCTGTCGCTGGAATCTAGACGCTCCCTCCATCTTTCCTTCCTTGTGTTTAAGAGCCTTTCTGGCTCTACCTGAGCAGAATGCTCTCCCCGGCTATTCCCACCTCCTATAACCTCCGATCCAATACCAGCACATTATTTAGCTTGCCTCAATACAAAAAGAAAACAGCTCGATCCTCCTTTTCCTACAGAGCACCACAATTATGGAATGACCTAAGCGGTGGCTAGGAGACATGTGCACTAGCTCCAATTATTTTTTTGTCCATGCTCAACAGAGGACTTTTGATGCACTAATCATGGGACAGGATTAAAATAAAAATAAAACTCTTCCTACACACACACATATCATAAATCAAAAAAGAAAGAAACGTGTTTAAATACAACATACTAAAGTATGGAGAATGCTGCACTAAAAGTAAAATTAAATACGCATATTTATTAAGAGGTGAGCGCCAAAACACTCTTAAAAATTTCATAAATGTGTTAAACACATTAAAACGATACCCCCTCGCTAAAATAAAAAAACTATCTATATCATAATATCTAAGAGCAGTACTGCACTACAATACTACATTGTCTCTGGAGCACACCATCTAAATCATGTGTCATATGCAGTCCAATATATAAACAAGATACACCACTGCAGTATTTGTGCCCAGTTGTCCTTGTAGTTTTTTCTTTCATGATTCAGTTAGAGCATACAAGCACCTTTCTAATTTACTCCTATTATCAATTTTTCTTTGTTCTCTTGCTATTTTTATTTAAAAAGCAGAAATGTAAAGCTTAAGAGCCGGCCCATTTTAGGTTCAGCACCCTGGATAGCGCTTGTTGATTGGTGGCTATATTTAGTGCGCGTGTAAATATAAATATAGATCTGCACACACAAATGTGCAAGTACTCATTGATTATTGATATCTGTGCTCAATAACCTCGAGAAAAGCAAAGAGAAAAAGTTATTTACAATGCTTTATATATTTTACAGCACCCTCTGGTGTAAACTTGAGCATTTACATAATGATTATAAATATTACCTGTTATGTGGTACCCACACAAAAAGCTCCCCATCTCAGTAAAGGCAGGGGCTACACTGAGTGCTCATTTTGTAATAAACAAGTAAGTTGTTTGCTTTTTTTTTTTTACACAATCTGTCTTTTTATGTTAAGGGACATGAAACCCAAAATGTTTCATTCATTATTCAGACACAGCATAGAATTTTAAAAAGTTTCCAATTTACTTCTATCATTAAACGTGCTTTGTTCTCCTGCCAGTGTTCTCCTTAGGACCTTTTTAGATGGTGCACCACCCGGTTTATTTTACTGAATTTTAACCAGTATTATGCTAAATTAGCTAATATTAAAAATGTTACATTTGTATTGCACAAACTATCATTAAATACATTTATGTTAAATTATGCAAACTGTACTGGGCTATGTTAGCTCTGTATCCCTCTTTTTAGCTAATCGCAGTACCATCAAACTGCTTATTGTGCTGGAGGAGTCTTTCTCCACATGTGTTTGATATTACTATCACAAAACTATGCTGGCACAAATGATCCAATACAAAATTTCGTAATGTGACAATTCAATTCACAACCTGCGGCTGTTGTTCGCAAACATCTGGGTATTGTGGGAACGCCCACACGGTGAGTGTCATAGATGACGCTAACCAATAGAAAAATTAATAACCCGTGTCAATAGACTACAGACGAAGGTGACGAATATCCTTCTCTGTATGGTCCACTGTGTATAAGGAACATATGGTATATACAAACTTAAGTTTTCATAGTGGATGACTCAAACTGTCATCATATAAGCAGCGATCTCAATAATGTTTAGAAGTCTACGCTTGGTGTGAAGAATCTAATATCTAAGTGTTATATTCACACTAAGTGTGTCTCGCATCCAATCCTAACGTTCAGAAATAAATATAGGTGGCTCGTATGAGAGCACAGTACGTAAAATATGCCTATAACGATCATATGTCTTACAACTAATGTCATCACCATAAGTAATCTGATAATATAAATGTCCTAGATGGATTATACAAAATACTAAGACAAATGACAAATTGTTCATAATGCTCCAAAAGTGCAACTTAATAGTGTTGTATAAAATACTAAGGGGAAGCAATAATAAAAATAGCAAGGGCATAAGAGATATACTAGATATGATTAATAGTGACAATTACTAGCAAAAAAGTGCTAAAATAGTAGTGTTAAAGACAAGAATTCAAAGTCAGAATTCAAAATACATAACATAGTGAGATGACAGTTGTAATAAAGTGTATACCAACAAATATGTGAAGAAAATATATATATATATATATATATATATATATATATATATATATATATATATATATGTATATGTGTGTGTGTGTGTTCTATGCCAAGAGAAAATGGTAAGAGAAGAAATGATGAGTCATAAATATAAGTAAATATATCAGTGACATAATGTGCATTATTGAAGAAGACCAACATTAGGTGTGCCCTACATTGAACCAGAGTGTGATAAGACAAAAAATAATGCATACATCATAGTAGTGATGACAGAATTCGACTAGCAATGGGGGGTGACTATAAAAAGGAGTGTAACTCTAAGGGGAATGACCTAAAACTAATTTGATATCAATACAGAGACAATGGGACATATGCCCCAATGAGGTGATAGCGATATATGATAAGAGATAAGGTAGTGTTAGGATCTTATATGAAAGCAGCCATATGTAAATTCTCATTTAGTCCTTCAGGTTGAAGGGTTCTAAACTTTGTGATCCAAAAAGATTCCCTAAGTCTGAGGGTAAGGAAGGCATCAGATTGTGATCTGCTGATTTGTTCTATAGGAGTAAATTTTCATGATGTTAACATTTTTGTTACCTTTATGTGCATGGGCATAATGACGGGACACGCTAAGAGATTTAATCTTCTTCTTGATATTATAGGTGTGTTCACTCCACCTTCTTTTAACCTTTCTACAGGTGCGCCCTACATATTGGACCCCACACTGACAGTCGAGTAAATAGACAACGAAAGTAGATTTGCATGTCATATTACTCATGATAGAAAAGGTCTCATTTGTTGTGTGTGATCTAAACGATGTCCCATGTGCTATGTACTTACACATTCCACAACGTTTTTTGAGACATTTGGACACTCTATTCTTGTGAAGATTTTTATTGATGTTCTTAAAGTAAGATGAGATCATATTAGGTTTTTTATCCCTCACTAGTGGGTGCCCTTCTATATTCCACTTTGGGCTTAGGGCCAACTATTTCACGAAGAATGGGGTCACTTGTCAGGACTGACCAATGTTTACCATAGAATCTTGTTGATTTCCCTATGATTTGAATTATATTTGGTAATAAACAAAGGGGGATGTATTTCTTTGAATTTATCTTGTGTGGCTTTATCTTTATTTTTAGTAAAATATATATCTCTGTCCTCTTCTCTAACTTTGTTATAGTTCTTATCAATCAGGGTAGCAGGATAACCCTTCTCCAAAAACCTATTACCAATAATCTTATCCTGCTCATCATAATCCTGAATAGTGGAACAATTTCTTCTGATCCTTCTAAATTGTCCATATGGGACATTATTTTTCCAACAGCTGTAATGATTGCTCTCGTAGTGTAAAAAAACTATTGCATTCAACACTTTTGAAAAAAGTTTTAAAAGTAAATGCTCCACCAACCAGCCTTCCCAATGAGAGGTCCAGAAATTCGATACAATCTTTCTGAATATTATGGGAAAATGAGATCCCAAAATGGTTATCATTAAGATGCTTGATAAACCCCTCCACTTGTTCATGGGAACCCCTAAAAACAAACAAGAGATCGTCAATGTAATGGCCATAGAACACCAGTTTCGCCGCAAACTGGGAGTTATATATATATATATATATTGTTGTTCAAAAACTCCCATAAATAAATTTGCAAAGCTTGGAGCGAACCTGGTGCCCATGGCCGTCCCCTTTGTCTGTAGATAAAACCTGCTCTGGTACAAGAAATAATTATGCTTGAAAATGAATGTAATTAGTTCAATAATGAAATCTCTTTGAATGGCAGGCATATAGAGATCTTGCTCTAAATAATAACATACTGCAGATATGCCTAATTCATGTCTGATGTTGGAGTATAGTGCTCCAACATCGCAGGTGACCCACCAACTCTCTTCATCCATTGTCACTTTATTAAGTTTGAGTAATAGATCAGATAAGTCTTTGATATAAGATGGCAAAGTGATAACGAATTTCTGTAGAAAAAAATCAATATATGCTGACATGAGGCTCCCTATGCCAGCAATGATAGGCCTGCCCTGGGGTCTCACTGGATCCTTGTGGAACTTGACTCTGGTAGTCAGTGGTTGTGTCAAAATGCAATGTCTGATAATAATCAATATCATTAAGGATCCGATTAGCTTCAACAAGATAGTCCTGAAGATTCTGCAATACTACCCCTCCCCCCTTGTCCGCCTGTCTAATGACCAAATTGGGGTCACTGGACAAACTGGCCAGGGCTTTACGTTCATTTAAATTATGTTTAAACCTTAATTTTTTCCGATCCTTGGATAATTTATCCAAATCCTCCAAGATTAAATTTGAGAAGATATCTACATGATTATTGGTGGTAGGGGGGACAAAAGATGATCTCGGTTTTAAATCAGTGAATACATTTCTCATATAAATCCTCTAGTAGAATTTCATGTTCATATACAAAAAAAAAAATTTACATGGGAGTCCATTGTATCTGTGGTGATGGCCCTTAAATTATCTTTGATATTTTTCTCTGCAAAATATCTTTGCAAAGAAAGTTTTCTTGTTCAACGATTAATATCAATATATAGTTCATATACTTTGAATTTATTGGAGGGACTAAATGATAGTCCTCTTCCCAAAACCCTTATATCATCATCTGACAGTTCACGGGATGATAAATTCAATATCCCTTTCTTTAGATTTTGTAATTTGTTCTCTTTGCAGGCGAATGATTTACTTCTTGATCCCCGTTTCCGAATGGCCTTTTAACTCTTTGTGGGTATGAGGGTCCCATTGGAGGTTGCCAAACAGGGGGTGCTGAGTTGTAATTGACTCTCCCTAAAAAATGGTCATTATTAGTGCTGACATTATCATGGTTTGCCGAAGCTGCTGTGCTATAATTGGCTCTCCCAAAGAAATGTGATGAGAGGGTGTTTTCATTACTAGTGTAAGTATTTTTGTGGTTCCCCTGTAGGGGTTGGAACCTGTTATTGTGTTCAAATTGTGTCCAAGTTCTCTGGTCTGTATCGCCAGACCCCAGGGTACTAAAAACGTGTGTTTTTGATCTCTGAGGATATCCTTGGTCAGCATAAGAAGGAACCCTACGATGTTGATTCATGTGAAAATTGGTATGGGGTGTTCTAACCTGTTGTGATGTGTGATCGTAATGGGAATAATGGTTTTTGTTTTTTCCATTTTTGTGAGTACCAACAATCTGCCAGTTATGTTGTGTGTTTGTACTTGTGGGTTTAGGAGAATTAGTATTGGGCTGTGCATAGTTTGCTCTAGTCTTCCTATTGAAGGTATAGACATGACCATTGGTGTAATCCTCATTATCCCTAAAAAGTTTTTATTTTTATTGGAAATAATTTGCTGTTGGTATTCGTCCGCCCTCTCAAAAGTACTAGCTCTAAGGCTCTCAAAATTGGACTGTGATTTATGATTATCAAGATCTTTTTGTAAATTATCAATTTCTTGTCCTGCTAAATCCACTAAGGATTGTCTGTGTTTTATCAATATATCAATGAGAGTCATAGAGCAAGTATTAAGAGCTGTTTCCCATTCTTTGAGGACTCCCTCGTTGTTCTTAAAGGAACAGTTTTTAAAAAATTGTAATCCGCTAGGGATTTGGTTCTTGTTTTTGTATTTTGTAAGTGTATCTAAGTCCCACCAGTGCCTATGTTCTGTCTTTAATAGATCCTCCAATTTGGAGAAGGCAGACTGAGTAACATATTACTCTTAATTTTGGAACATAAAAACCTTCTGTTTGATGACATATTACATTTCTTACTACAAAGATTCAATACTTTGTTAAGTATTGCAGAATATTCAAGCCTTAAAAAACAAAAACACAGTGGATTCTATGGATCCTCATGAAATAGCTACTCACATAGCTACATTGAATAAAACAATGTATTTTTTGGCTCAAGGTTTGACAGAAGTTCAAGCTGAAAATCTCACTTTAAAAAGTTTAATAAATGACATCCTCTTTGCTAAATACTCCGAGACCCCTGAACCTAATATCAATCCTCCTACCCCTTTCTCTGGAATTTGAGCTGAATTCAGAGAATTCATGAATGCTTGTTTATTATTGTATTCGCTAAAATCCAGAACATACAATTCAGAAAGAATAAAAGTCAGCATCACAATTTCTTATCTAAAAGGAGAACCCAGAGAATGGGCAAATCGTTTCTTTGAAAGTAACGACCCAATCCTTGATTCTCTGGATAATTTCTTCTCAGCCATGGCTAATCTGTATGAGGATACCAATAAACAAATTTCGGCTGAAACCAATTTAAGATCTCTGAAACAAGGGAGAAGGCCTGTGGAAGATTATGTGGCCGACTTTCAGATATGGGCTTCTTGTTCACAATTGAATCAGGTAAGCCTAAGAAAATACATTTAGATTGGGTTTCTCAGATTATCTTGAAGATGAATTGTCACGCATGGATATGCCTGATTCCTGAAGTCTGTATAACAATGGATTGTAGGTTTTAAGAGAGGAGTGCCGAAAAGACTTACCCAGAACCTTACCCTAAACAGACATTCATCTCTCCTTCCGATAGAACACCTGTTTCTTCAACTCCCATGGATATTGGAACAGTAAAAGGTCCTCTCCCTCAGGAAGAAAAAATCTGGAGAAGACTGGTAAATCTGTGTCTCTATATTGCAAGCAAGAACCACATTGTTTTATCTTGTCCAATATTAAGTCGACAGGAAAAGGTTAAGACATTCTCTATACAAACACTTAAATCTAGCAATCAAGCTTCTCATTGTTCCCTCATTTTATCTTTACAGTGGGATTAACAATTTATCAAGACAGAAGCAATGATTGATTCTGGTGCTTTTGGAATGTTTATTGATGCTAAATTGGTCAAAGATAATAAAATTCCCTGTGTGTTAAAGCACCTGTTCCTGTAAAAGTTATTGATGGTTCTTATTTTCCCAAAGGGTCCTATCACACATCATACCGTACCCCTCCTTGTAACCACCTTGTGGCCACAATAAATATCTTACATTCAAAATCATTCCATCTTCTGTACACTCCATAATTTTAAGTCATCCTTGGTTGCAAAAACACAATCCTGAACTAGATTGGGTACAGAATAATATTAAGTTCCAGTCCACTAACTGTCAATCCACTTGCTATCCCTATATATCCATTTCCCACATAGATAATGCTATTCCATCAGTCTATCAAGATTTCGCAGTGGTATTTGATCTCAAGGAGGTCAAATAAATTAACAACAACACAGATCCTATGATTGTCCAATTGATACTAAACAAGAGACCAACATTCCTTTTGGCTGCATATATCCCTTATCTCAACAGGAATTGCAATATCTCTGTCAATACTTCGATGGTTACCTGATGAAAAGATTTATTCGCCCTTCAACTTCCTCTGCTGCTGCAGGCATTTTTTTGTTACTAATTAAGATGGATCTCTCAGACCTATCATTGATTACAGAGCTTTCAATTCCATAACCATAAAGAATCGTTACCCACTTTTTCCCGAACTTCTAGAACGGTTAAATAACGCAACTATTTTTTTACTAAATTGGATTTGAAGGGGGCCTATAACCTTATTAGGATCAAGGAGGAAGATGAGTCGAAAACTGGATTCAGAACCCATTATGGATTATTTGAATATACCAATGTGCAATTCAGGTTATTTAATGCCCCAGCAACTTTTCAGTTCTTTATCATCAATGACAAGAGGCACAAATGTGCAGCCACTAATCACCAGATAGCGCCAAACTTCTGAGCCTACCTAGGTATGCTTTTCAACAAAGGATATCAAAAGAAATTAGATAAAGAAGTAAACTGTAAAGCTGTTTAAAATTGTATATTCTAGCTGAATCATGAAGAAATAAATTGGGGTTTTATATCCCTTTAAATCAAATTCAAGCACTATAATTAAAGGGACTAAACAAATGCTAGACATGATGATGATGTATTCTCAGCAACGGGTAAGAATAACATGCAAATATATTTTTTAAATTTTACTAGTTGCTCAAAGGGACATGCATAAAAGACATGCTCTAATTCATAAAAGAGTAGGGATGCACCGAAATTTCAGCCGCAGAAACATTTTGTCCGAAAATGGAATTTTCGGTTATTTTGGTTTTCGTTTTTTTTGCATTTTATTTTCAGTAAAATTATTGTGTAGCATATTTCAAATTTGATGCCAGCCTAGAGCTGCTGTTTGAGTTCATTACTTGACTTACTGTTTTGTATATAATAATAGTTTTCTAGGACTATACTTTATTTAGATAATTGGTAAAAAAAAAAATGGTTAAATCTGATTCTGATACACAGAACTAAATGAAGTTTAAATACGCTCCCTCACAATCTATGTGTATGTGCATTTGTGTGTATGTGTGTGTGACTGTGCATGTGTGTGACTGCATCTGTGTGTAAGTGTATATGTGTATGTGCATCTGTGTGTATGTGTGTGTGACTGTGCCTGTGTGTGACTGTGCATGTGTGTGACTGCATCTGTGTGTAAGTGTATATGTGTATGTGCATCTGTGTGTATTGTGTGTGTGACTGTGCCTGTGTGTGACTGTGCATGTGTGTGACTGCATCTGTGTGTAAGTGTATATGTGTATGTGCATCTGTGTGTATGTGTGTGACTGCATCTGTGTGTAAGTGTATATGTGTATGTGCATCTGTGTGTATGTGTGTGTGACTGTGCATGTGTGTGACTGCATCTGTGTGTAAGTGTATATGTGTGTGACTGCATCTGTGTGTATGTGTGTGACTGCATCTGTGTGTATGTGTGTGACTGCATCTGTGTGTAAGTGTATATGTGTATGTGCATCTGTGTGTATGTGTGTGTGACTGTGCATATGCGTGCACACTATATATGCATAAGCCTCAAGCTCGCACACAGTTGGTACAAATTAGCACCCATCAGACAGTGTATACAAAAAAAGCACAGTAACTTTGTATAACCACCTTGCACGTAAGATCGTTGCTAAGTCCGGTGGTCATGGTGATAGGTGGCAGGCAGACTCCATTTGGGGATCCGGACATGTAATCTGACGGGTCAGTGTGAGACCCGAACCAGGAACTAGGCGGAGATACGATGAGAGAGGATCAGGTACAGCCCCGCCAATCGCACGGATAACTACACTCAAAAACAAAACACAACATGTCCACCTCGTATTGTTGTCTGGTTATACCACGCTCTCCCTTGTAGAGCTCCACCAGTTTCACTGCAGATCACAACCTACAGTACAAGTGACCTTGCCCATTTGTTGGAGCTTTCCTGCCTACAAGCTCTCTCAGCTACACACACACACTGTAGTTAAAAAAGAAAAAAAAAAAAAAAGTAATTTTCGTGTTTTTTTTCGGTTTTTGACCAGGGGCATCCTGAATTTTCATTTTGTTGCATCCCTATAAAATGTATATATTTATATTTTCCGTTAAGGACCCCAAATAACCCATTTGCAGGATTAAACATATAGGTAACATATAGGTAAAGTCCAGCACAGACTAAGCCAATCGCCGATCATCATTTGCACGACTGCCAATCACCAACAGTGTTCTGTGAGTTGCAAGGTATAAAGCTCCAAAGTAAGGGTTAAATGCAAAGTAATCTAGGAACACTAATCTCAAAAATGCAAAAATGGCATGTTCTGACAAATATGCATTTTTGCTTTTGAATGCACCTTTAAATATTGAAGAAATACATATAAAATTGTGGTCTATGTCATGTAATAAGTACCACCATGTTGAAACCCACGTTTCCCGTATCTTACTTTCCTACTGAGGCTAACTAGGGACAGCTATACATTAGTTACTAGAATAAGCAAACAATTGTTTGTGGAATATAGCAATGTGAGGCTTATGACATCTGCACTTCCAATTCTCATAGGAACCGGAAACAACAAATTTTGAGAAAAAGGGTTCAAATACATAATGAAAGTATATGACAACGTTTTAACTAAACATAATTATTTTGTATTTCAGTCTCAAAAGGATTTCATGAGCCTCATCAGTCAAGCATACATTAAATGCAATTAGAATTTTAATAACAGACTACAATGACAACTCTATACATATTTACCTGGATAAGATCAAGAATTCCCAACTCACTCTCAGAGGAATCGACACAGAACACAAAGTATAGGGTGGCATAATGACGATAAATCAGTTTATAATCAGAGCCTCCAATTAAACTGCAAACAGATAAACAACAACATTAAGATAGAAAATGACAAGTGGAGAGTTCTAAGTTCTAACAAATATACATGAAACCTAAAAGTATGTAAGAAAGTTAAGGAGCCAGAATAGGTTGTTTGCATACCAATACATATGCCATAATACAACAAAGTTATGAACAAGAATTACAGTTCAAGAAAAGATGGCGCCCTGGTTCCTAGGATTTGTCAAGCCTTGTTTTTAACATGTTTTGGTTTTTTAGGCATTTCTTTGCTACAGGAAATGGTGAATGGAAACCGAAATTACTTCAATAAGCATGTTTTTAAAAAGTCTATATATATATATATATATATATATATATATATATATATATATATATATATATATATATATATATATATATCTCATGTCAGCTTTTACTGGTTTATACAATATTTTATAAAAATATAAAAAGATAATACAAAAAAAATATTTTAAATTAATTATTTTCCATGCGTTACCAAGCCAACAACACTGAGGAAGTGTGCAATGAATCCAAAGATCATTACAGGGGTTTACAGTGCTGAAACTTAAAATATGTTCTCCAGCCTTTTTAGGGTTAAGTAAGAAAGCTTGCCAGAGGTGGGTTTTCTATTATTCAAGAAGCACACCACACAGACCCACACTGGTACTCACACCGACACACATGCTTTTATACACTCAGATATACTCATCTGAGTGCATGACCACACTAAACATTTACAGCGCCATAGTAGCCACGGCCAAAGTTGCTGGATTTATAGTTTCTGATAATTCCAAGGAGAAGACTTCAGTATGTATTGCATTTGTGGTGGCAATTAAAGCCAGATAAAAATGGACTCCTGTACTGACCTAAGCAATCACAGTGTGGCTTGTTGCAGGGCTAGTTAATTTCTGGTCTGTAGAATGCATTTTAGCCAAGATAATAAAAAGATATGCACTTTGTGTCTCCTAAGACCATTTAGACTGTAAGGAAGCAAGGCTCACTAATCCTTCTATCCCAATCTGCTGTATAGCACTTTGAATCTGCTGTTTTATTACTAATAAAAATAATACAATTTAAAAGATAGCTTTACTGCAAAATTGGACAAAACAATTAAAGGGACACTGAACCCAATTTTTTTCTTTTTGTGATTCAGATAGAGCATGCAATTTTAAGCAACTTTCTAATTTACTCCTATAATCAAATTTTCTTCATTCTCTTGGTATCTTTATTTGAAATGCAAGAATGTAAGTTTAAATGCCGGCCCATTTTTGGTGAACAACCTGGGTTGTTCTTGCTGATTGGTGGATAAATTCACCCACCAATAAACAAGCTCTGTCCAGGGTCTAAACAAAAAAAATAGCCTAGATGCATTTTTCTCAAATAAAGATAGCAAGAGAACGAAGAAAAGGTGATAATAGGAGTAAATTAGAAAGTTGCTTAAAATTGCATGCTCTATCTGAATCATGAAAGAAAAAAATGTGGGTTCAGTGTTCCTTTAAAGCGATATATAAAACAAAAGAACTCTACATTTCAATTAAGCAATAATTATTTCAGGCAAATCTATTTTTTCCCCATTTGCCAGTCCCAGGTATCATGTGACATTAAAAAGCCAATCACAGACTAGTATACGTATACGCAGTGAACTAGAGCACATGCTCAGTAGGAGCTGGTGATTCCAAAAGCGTACATTTAAAAAGACTGTGCAAAATTTCAGAATGGAACTAAACTGGAAAGTCTTTTCAAACTGCATGCTCTTTCTGAAATATGAAAGTTTAATTTTGACTTTAGTGTCCCTTAAAGGATTGTGATTAACCCCTTTATTAGTTGTTTAAATATTTAACACATAAAAGTAAAGATTTTCTATCAAGTGCTTTCATTTGCATGAAGTAGTGGGTGCCGGCCCCTTATCTATCTCTCCTGCTGAAATAAAAAAGACAATAAAAGAAACTGTGCAAACAAGACTGTGTGGAAACCTTGTTAAATAATTACTTTAAGAATCCTATGTTCCATACAGCCTTATTTTGACAGTCTTTTTGTTGCCTGTTTTTCTTTTTATCTGTGCCTAATTGTTCTCAACAGGAGAGACAGATAAGGCTAAAACAAGTTTAAACATGGCAGCACCCATTACTTTATAGAAACTCAAAGTAATTTCCAAAATTAGCTATTTTCAGAGTTAAATGACAAGAAAATTAGACAAAATAAATAATGAAAGCATATTGTTAAGTTATTTACCTACACATAAATAACAATCTCATACTGTTTAATATCCCTTTAGTTTTTTTTACCAGGTGGCTGTGAATTTTGAGATATTGTTTCCTGTTAAATAAACAATCACTTCAGAAAGCTCAGTTATTGTGGCTCCTAATGGGCTAAATATTGTATGGAGTTTTAACAATAAGTTTAACTTGTGGGTGACAAATGTATGCTACATCAAATATAAATGTCAGTTAAGATTTTTTTTATTTGTCAGAGGAACAAAATAAATGATTGGGCTACCTGTCATTCTTACCTTCCACCTTCCAAAAAGTTGCAAACATTATCGTCTCGTTTTGAAACTAAATGGAAGGTCTCACGTATGATCTGCTGCTGCATTTCCTCAGCCTGTAAAACAAAATGGAACATGCCATTTGGAATAAAATAAATGTAGCGGTAATATGTGTGTCACTGCCAACAAAACATAGAATTATTGCATACAGTGACATCCTAATTTGTCAAATGGAGATGAACTAAGATGGATACTGACAGTTGTTTTTTATTCAACAGCAAATAACCAGAAACTTCAGCAACCTATAAACTGGATTTAGACATCAGTTTCATATTGTCATAATGCAAAGCAAGCCAAACATACAGTATTATTATATTTAGATAAAACAATATCAGTGAGTCAACATTTTCATTAAACACTTGTCCCTCCTTTTGCTTGGAAATCTTTCTCTGCATAAATGGAATGTTGAGAATGTTATATTCAATACAATTTTTTTTCTGAGTTTCTACGTGATTGACAGGTGTTCCATGCATGTATATGTGTATCATTTTATACATACATCTAGTTATGTTATATACTATATCACTCGATAGATGTGCATACAGTGTGGTATGTGGGTACCATTTTACACATACATTAGTTCATAGTGTGCTATAAATAAATATAGGGCAAAACAAAATCAGCACTTACAAAATGCCGATAGAAGCGCATAAAACGTGGCTTGCCATGGTTATTAAACACCAGGATTGCTTTAATCATCTTTTCAGCTCGAATGAACCAGTGCACAGCTGGCAAACGACTACTTCCGCTGTGGTGTCACATTTGAACCGTTCCCCCATAAATTAGATTTCGGTACGGTAGAAGTATAACGAGTGCAGTAGTACTATATTCATAAATCGTTATTAGGCATGTATGTTCACTATGTTGCGAGCATCATATAATGTTTATCTTCTCTAGGCGACATTTATCCTTTTAGCACTCGTTGCATCTGTGAAAACACAGGGGCAAAATGTTTCCGCCTGAGGGAATATAAAATGTTCGTGTCTCAGTCTAGGAAAACTATTTTGTTCCTGTGTAAGTCTTGTTCTCATTCACGGGTTATAGTCAAGGAGAACCAGACTGCACTGCTGACGTAAGAAGTTTGCGTTTTGTACACATGTATATGTGTTGACTTGGTAGCGAGATGTGCTTTAAGGGCACGTTGTCCAATTTGGTTTGTGTATATGAAAGAGAAGTCTATTTAAAGAGAATTATGTTGAACAACTGAGTTTGCTGCTCCACTGCCTAATATGGACAATCCGCACAGAAAAGCTGGTTTGTTCAGCACATGGAAATACTTTTTAAAAAACAACAAAGCATTCCAGTCAGCAGACATCCCAACTCTCCCTGAACTTAGTTCAGGGAGTCTCCCTGATTGTAATAGCGGCTCCCTGATGCCAGCAAATGGAATGCAATCTCCCTGAAACTCCAAGTACCGTGATCCAATGTGACCCAAATCCGTAAAAGTGTTTTTTTAAGGAATGCCTTTAGTTGCTGGGATGTTATAGAACCCTCAAAGCAAGCACCAATAACCAAAAAGCCCCCACTGATTTTAATAAAATAAAACACAAATGCTACCTTATTTACTGCACGTAATTAAACTTTGTACTTTAAAATATTTAATCATTCAATAAGCGTACGATCACTGAAAAATAGTTTTGTTGTATGTGGTTGTGCAATATAGCTACTTTTTTTTTAATGTGACTTTAGTGGAAAGCTACTTTAATGATAAGTCTCTATCTTATTTAGGGTTTCAAGATGTCCAATATATATAAGAGGGAGGGGGGGGGTTGGCGGCACAGTAGCGGGTGAAGGCACCTCCCTGAAATGAGTTTTTGCAGGTTGGGATGTCTGAGTCAGGTTCAGATGAATTAGAGAAAATAGTTGAGTTTCATGCCCTTCACTAAACCCACATTTTTTTCTTTAATGGTTCAGGTAGAGCAGCAATTTTAAGCAACTTTCTAATTTACTTTTAGGGGCCTATTTATGAAAGGTCTGTCGGACATGATCCGATCAGCGGATCATGTCCGACAGACCTCGCTGAATGCGGAGAGCAATATGCTCTCTGCATTCAGCATTGCACCAGCAGCTCTTGTGAACTGCCGGTGCAACGCCGCCCCCTGCAGATTCGCGGCCAATCGGCTGCTAGCAGGGTGGTGTCAATCAACCTGATCATATTCGATCAGGTTGAATTGCGGCAATGTCTGTCCGCCTCCTCAAAGCAGGCGGATAGGTTATGGAGCTGCGGTCTTTAGACCGCTGCTTCATAACTGGTGTTTCTGGCGAGCCTGAAGGCTCCATACGGAGCTTGATAGATAGTCCCCCTATTATCAATTTTTCTTTGTTCTCGTGCTATTTTTATTTAAAAAGCTTAAAGTGAATGTAAAGTTTGACGAATGTGTGCCCGGTTTTTAAAAATCCTATTAAAAACAGGGGCACTTTCATTCATCAAACTTTACATTTCATTTGTTTTGTTAAAATACCTTTTATTCTTAAAAACCACTCCAGCACTTCCCCCGCCCGTCGCAAGCCTCTTCATACGTCAGCAATGACGAATTCGGCATCCCCCCCAGAGCAAACACTGCCTGAGGCCAAGCCGTGATCATTTTTGACATATGAAGAGACTTGCGACGGCTGGAGAAGCGCTGGAGCGGCTTTCAAGAATAAAAGGTATGTATTTTAACAAAAGAAGTGAAATGTAAAGTTTGATGAATGAAAGTGCCCCTGTTTTTTAAAAGGATTTTTAAAAACCGGGCACACATTCGGCAAACTTTACGTTCACTTTAAGAGCTGGCCCCTTTTTGGTTGAAAACCTGGGTTATGCTTGTTTATTGGTTTGCTAGATGTAGCCACCAATAAGCAAGCGCTATCCATGGTGCTGAATCTAAAATGGGCTGGCTTCTAAGCTTTACATTTCTGGTTTTTAAATAAAGATAGCAAGAGAACGAAGAAAACTCGATAGAAGTAAATTAGAAAGTTGCTTAAAAATTGCATGTCCTACCTGAATCATTAAAGAAAAAAATGTGGGTTTAGGATCCCTTTAACTCTAAGCAAGTATAGTAAAAATACATTTTTCTCTGACATCTAGAGAGTCAGGCGTCTCATCATTTTAAGAAAACTGCTGCTTTTTAAAGTGAGTTTATTGTGTGTGGACTAATTTTGTAAAGAGGATGGTGCAGTCTCCTTGACAATCCTTTTTATTTAACTAAACTTAGTGTATAGTAGATTATTCACCATTTTCATCAACTATATAATATCTAGATGGTCATGCTACCTCTCATTTGAAAGAGGAGCCTTTCTGGTTAGGGATCTCATGGGTTTATAGATTTTAATTTTGCCCATACAGAACGACTCCCCTTTATTACATTTTTTTTTTTTTTTTAATCTTGTCATATCCAGTGACCCTTTATTTGAAAGTCACACACACACATATATTTTTTTTAAGTAATTGGACTCATGGATGCCTGGGATAGATCCACAGTTTTAGAGAATAAAAATAATAAAATCTCTGATAAGTTAGAAAATACAATTTTCCCATTATCCAATTCATAGCCAAATGAAAAAAGTAATCACCAAGTAGATAGTAAAGGTTCCTCTTTTAAGTAATTGGTCTCCATTCTGTATGGATTTATTTTTCTCAGGAAAGAGGAACAGTTTTAGATACCACCCATATTTATTACTACAAACCTAAGGTTTGTCCAAGTGCACCATCATTTGGAAGAAATTATTCTACTGTTTCTGAATTAAAGACCCTTTTACTGCCTAACCAAAAGATCAGACTTTATATATATGTGCCAAAGCCTGGAGAAGCATTTGCCCATCTCTTTATGGATATACTGTACATACTTGAGACTGTAATGCCCTGTAAATGGAAAACATTTTAACCAGGTCAGCTGCAGATTGCGTAAACATAAGTCCTTGCCTACTCAGGACAAACTTTCCTCATACTCCACCTTCCTCATGAAGGAGATTGTCTCTGTGCAAGTTTGTACAGTTTAAACATAAGGGCCGTAAGTAGTTTGTCAAAAGGCTATTTCTGAAATGAAGAAAAATCCAGTTTTAATGCCTTCACCTCTTGTAATCCTTCTAAAGTTAGCTGCAACACCAGTACAATGTTAGACATAATCCAATGCTTTCCCTTCTCATACCCTCACCCCTGATGACAGTGTGAGACCCCCCCCAAAGTGTGGGGCCCAGAGCGGTCACTCCTCTTGCCCTGTCCAAAGGGAAGGCCTGCCTGGCAGCACGCGCTATAGTTTTAGAAGTATGCTCGACTTTTGAACATTTTTGGGGCTTTTATTAGCAAAACTCTCTTGTATTTAATACACCCTTGTATGTCATAAACAGTTTCATTGCATTGCGGAAATGTGGATGAAAGATACAATAGCTATAATGATGTTAGACACGTTAAACCATTTAGTTATTTAAATAGCTGAAATTTAAAGGGACAGTGTAGACTAATATTTTCTCCCCTTTAATTTATTCAAAATTACTCGCTTTACCTACTGGATTGTATTAAATTGTTAACAAATAACTCCTTTATTTTGAAATCGCTAATAGCTATTTTTGCCAATTGTATCCCCACCCATACTTAACATTTCTAAACTTAAAGTCAATGTAAAGTTGAATGAACGAGTGCCCGTTTTAAAAAAAATACTATTTAAAACAGGGGCACCTTCATTCATTAAACTTTACATTGCAGCTTTTATTTTAAATACCTTTTTCTTTAGGAAACCCAGACTGGCGATCCTCGGCCCACAGCTTCTCTGTACGTAACACAGCGATGACAAAACCGGCTTCCTCTAATCATGGCGTGCACCCCGGAGCGTCCAGCTCATGAGGCCATGCAATGATTGGAGGAAGCCGGTTTCGTCATTGATATGCTAAGTACAGCTAGAGAAGCGGGCGGAGGATCGCCAGTCTGGGTTTCCTAAGGAAAAAGGTAAGTTTTTAAAAAAAAAAATCTTTAATGTAAATTTTAATGAATGAAAGTGCCCCTGTTTTTAGTAGTATTTTTAAAATCCGGGCACTCATTCATTAAAATTTACATTCTCTTTAAGTTCTGGTTATATAAAAACATGCAAACAAGAAGTTTTAGATACAATAATGCTCCCAGTTGGTGTCTGTGACAGAGAGGTACTAAAATGTCAATTTTCCATTGTTCTCTCTAAGAGACAGATGATCTAAAGGTCTCTTGCCTGGCAAGATTATTTAAAAATCCCCCCCAGTGCTTCTATTTCTTTGGTGGTATGCTCTAAAGTCACTTTTTACCCTTAACACAGGGTATCTCGCTAAGGGGCGTATACTGCATATTCATATGGGAAGAAGATGCATACATTACTAAAGTGCACAAGGAAAATCATTATTTTAATTATATAAATCAAATATTTGAACCATTAACACAAAAATACAGAGGAAAAAAAATATATTGTTAAGGTGAATCGAAAATCAAAACAAAATTGTTCACCAAAAATCATAATTTAACAAAAATAAAAATTTGTATGTAAATTACACAGGAATAAATCGTATTAAATGTGCACAGCGGAAATTTTGACTTAAAGGGACATGCCACCCACATTTTTTCTTTTATGATTTAGAAAGAGAATGCAATGTTAAACATCTTTCTAATTTACTTATATTATCTAATTTGTTTTATTATCTTGATATTGTTTGATGAAAAGCATATCTAGATATGCTCACTAGCTGCTGATTGGTTGCTGCACATAGAAGCATCATGTGATTGGCTCACCATGTGCATTGCTTTTTCTTCAAATAAGGATATTTAAAAAAATGAAGCAAAATAAATAATGGAAGTAAATTGTAATGTTTAAATTTCTATTCTCTATCTGAATCATGAAAGAAAGATTTTGGGTTTAGTGGCCCTTTAAGTACACTGAATGTGCAAAAAACATATAGAAATTCATACTTATAAATGCAAAGCATAATTGTTGTTTTATCGTAAAATGGGCTGAACATGGGCGTTCCCTGGGTGTGTATGGAATTGTCTCTTAAATCCCAGCGTAATTATCTAAACATTTCTGCCCTACAGATCTCACTCGGCGAGATTACGATTTTGGCGTTAACAGGGGTGCCTGGCTAACAAGGCTTTTTTTCTAACGCTACCTTAAGGCAACGCTGGTATTACAGGTTTTTTAAAACCTGGCGTTAGCCGCAAAAAGGTGAGCGTAGAGCAGAATTTAGCTCCACATCTCACCTCAATACCAGCGTTGCGTACGGTAGCGGTAAGCTGGCTAAACGTGCTCGTGCACGATTTCCCCATAGGAAAAAATGGGGCTGAGCTGGCTGGAAAAAAAACTGACACCTGCAAAAAAGCAGCGTCCAGCTTCTAACGCAGCCCCATTGTTTCCTATGGGGAAATAAAAAATATGTCTACACCTAACACCCTAACATGAACCCCGAGTCTAAACACCCCTAATCTTACACTTATTAACCCCTAATATGCTGCCCCCAACATCGCTGACACCTACATTATATTAACCCCTAATCTGCCGCTCCGGACACCGACGCCACCTACATTATCCCTATGAACCCCTAATATACTGCCCCCAACATCACTGCCACCTATATTATAGTTATAAACCCCTAATCTGCCGCCCCCAGCGTCGCCGCCACCTACCCTACAATTATTAACCCCTAATCTGCCGACTGGACATCGCCGCAACTTTAATAAATGTATTAACCCCTAAACCGCCGCACTCCCGCCTCGCAAACAGTAGTTAAATTTTATTGACCCCTAATCTGCCGACCCTAACATCGCAGACACCTACTTACATTTATTAACCCCTAATCCCAACGTCGCCGCTACTATATTAAAGTTATTAACCCCTAAACCTAAGTCTAAACCTAACCCTAACCCCCCCAACTTAAATATAATTTAAATTAAACGAAATACATTTAACATAATTAAATAAATTATTCCTATTTAAAACTAAATACTTACCGATAAAATAAACCCTAAGATAGCTACAATATAACTAATAGTTACATTGTAGCTAGCTTAGGATTTATATTTATTTTACAGGCAACTTTGTATTTATTTATTTATTTTTTTAATTTTTTATTTTTTTAAGTTTCAAATGCTTTATTGTCATTGCTCAACATTTACATCTTGTCAACACAGAATATAAGAGAAAAGGACAAAAAAAGAAAGAACAGAGTGGTTACATGTTGCTCTTTAAAAAGAAACATTCATATTTCATTCCAATTGCATCTAGGTCTTTGTTATGTTCACCTCAGTATAGATTTATATGTAGTCTGTTACGTCCTTATGTGAGGTGACATAGATATATATGTGAATATGAAGTTTTATCCAAATGTTGAGCTTTTTCTCATTCTTTCCCTCTCTTTAAACGGAGAGAGAAATAAATATAACAGAAGAACATAAAAGGCAAAAATAGCAAAACAAGAAAACTTACTTGGAAGCGAAATAAAATAGAAATACAGTCCCCTGTTATTAAGGGACTTCGTCTGCTGCGCTCCACAGGGCATTAAATAGGTGGGGCTGTTTATCCCCTTGTTTGGGGCTCTGTTGGTCTCTCGTCACTCTCTCTCTTTGCTGTTTAGGTCTTGGTAGGATCGTAATAAAACGTTAACACAAAGGTATAAAAGTTTATGCCCATCTTACTTTCTAGAGCTCAGCTGTGTTGTTAAATGTAGCAAAAATGTATTATTATTCTAGTGTGCTTGTCTTATATCCGCCCTAGATCCCTCTGTCACCTCATCCCATAAGAATCTGACCTCCGCCAGAAGGTTTAGCTTGTTCCTTCTCTGATAGCCATATTCTTCCAATACCAGTATATCAGTTACCCTTTCTTTCCATGTACTTATCAAGGGTGGTGTCTGGCTCTTCCAATTCAGGGCGATTAATGCTTTTGCTCCTGACATTCCTAAATGTAAAAGAGTGCGTCTGAGAGTGCATGTTATCTTTGTTGTGTCATTCAGTAGTGCCACGCTGGGTGTTAGTGTGAACTCGGGTGTTAATATCTGCCTGAAGTGTCTCTCTATGTCTAACCAGAAGTCTTTAAGTCTCCCACAATTCCACCACATATGGAGGTAAGTGCCCTTCTCTTCGCATCCTCTCCAACATCTGTCGCTAACACCTGGGTAGATTGAATGTGACCTTGAAGGGGTTAGGTACCACCTCATGATGACTTTAAAATTCAATTCTAATAATTGTGGTGATGTTGAAATTTTCTTAGTATTTTTAAAGATCCTAATCCAGTCTTCCTCTGTTATGATATGGTCTAGTTCTTCTTGCCACTTAGATGTATATGTAGGTAAGTGCCGAGTGTGTTCAGATTGTATTAGTCTTTTTGAGATAGAGAGTGTGTGTCTGATCTCTTCCGTGGTGGAACAGAGTGTTTCGTAAGGGGTTAATTCTCTTAGGAACTCCTGTTTATGTGGGGAGGTATGAATAAAATGTGCCAGTTGTGAATATTTTAACCAGGTAGAATATCTACCTTCTGCAACTGTCATTAGGTTTTCTCTATTGTCTAGTTTTCCTTTTCTTATGAACCTCGTCAAAGGTGTGGAATAACCCCATTCTTGGGTCCTTTGTTTTCCTTTATCTAAACCCCCCACTAACTCTGCGTTAATAGGGATAGGGAATAGAGGAGAGCGCACCCCCGAAATATGCTTCTTTCGTGCGATAATGCTATCCCAGGTATCAAAAGTATGTTTATGTATTGCTAATTCTGTACATTGAGGGGGTCTCAATTCTTTTGGTACCCAACAGAGCGCCCCTACCTCTGGGACCCTCAAGATATGGGAATCTATCGCCACCCATGCCTTTGTGTCCCTGGATCTATGCCAGTCTAAAATCCTTTGTAATGTGACTGCCTCATGATAATCTGCTATGTGTGGGACCCCCAGACCTCCATTTTCTGGCCTCCTATACATATTTTCTCTATTGATTCTAGGTTTGCTTTTGTTCCAGATAAATGAGTTGATGTGTCTCTGTAACTGGGGTATATACCACCTAGGGATAGGGATGGGGAGGGCCTGTATTATATATAATATTCTGGGTAATGTTGTCATTTTTATACTCTGTATGCGTCCCCACCATGTGATTGGTTTCGCTGCCCAAGTGCCTAAGTCCCGTTGTATGTTTCGTGCCAGTGCAAGATAGTTATCATTAAACAGCTGTGATGTGTCAGAGGAGAGTTGTACTCCGAGGTATTTTAGGGATTTCTTTTGTATTTTTAAGGGGCAAGTATCTGTTATTAGTTGGAATCTTTGTGGCGTCAGGGATACATTCATAATCTCTGATTTTTGTGTATTAACCAGGAAGCCCGAGAAACTTCCGAAATGTTTGATTTCCTTCTGGGTCTCTGGTACAGAGAGTTGGGGATTTGTGAGTGTGAACAGCACATCATCTGCGTATAATGCGATTTTAAAGTTATGTGGGCCGATGTTAATGCCATGGATCTTTTGGTTTTGTCGGATGTGTGCAGCAAATACTTCCATTGACAGGATAAATAGGATGGGGGACAGGGGACATCCCTGTCGTGTCCCGTTTTGGATGGTAAAGGGGGTGGACAGCATGCCATTCGCTTTCACTTTGGCACTGGGTTGTGTATATAATTGGAGGATACGTGTTATCATTTTCGATCCAAATCCTAGTGCTACTAGCGTTTCTTTCAGGAATGCCCAATTAATGCGATCAAACGCTTTCTCCGCGTCTGTGGCTATCAAGATCGTGGGGATGTTGTGTGATTTGGCATAAGTAGTTAATGTTAGGGCTCTAATAATATTGTCCCTTGCTTCCCTCCCCGGGACAAATCCCACTTGGTCTGAATGAATGAGTTGTAATAATACTTTATTTATCCGGTTGGCTAGTATTTTGCCTAAGATCTTGATATCGGAGTTTAGGAGGGATATAGGTCTGTAGCTGCTTGGTTCGGTGAGTGGTTTGTTGGGCTTAGGTATAACTGATATATGCGCTAATAGCATTTCGCGTGGGAGGTGATGATTATCATCCAGTGCTTGGAACAATTTTAGAAGATGTGGGGCTAGTATATGTTTGAATGCTTTATAGTATGAATTAGTAAAACCATCCGGCCCAGGGCTTTTACCTGACGGTAAATGTTGGATTGCTGTTAGGATCTCTGTTATAGTGATGGGTGATTCCAGTTCCTCCCTGTTAACATTCGGCAGCTGTGGTAAGTTTGCCTGTCTAATGTATTCTTTCATGTGTTCTTGGTGTTCGGCAGTGTTGTTAGTGTCTAAGTTATAGAGTGCTTCATAGTAAGAGCCAAAATGGTTAGCTATGTGTTTGCTATCTACGACCTCCACTCCCTCTGTTGTTACTAGTTTGTGTATTTGTGACGATACCTTTTGGTTTCTTAACATTTTAGCAAGTAGCGCTCCTGTCCTATTTCCTTCACAATAATACATCTTTTTAATTCCAAGGGCTTTCCTCTGTGCCTCTTTAGTTAGGACTGCATTTAGTTCCTTTCTGGTTTCTGTTAGTTGTTTGAAGGATGTTGAGTCCTTTGGGTTATTTTTATGGGTTATTTCTAATTGTCTCATCTTTTCCGTCAGCATGTTAGTCCTGTCATTGTAAGTTTTTCGTCTGTATGCTGTGTGTTTAATGCACTCTCCACGTAATACCGCTTTGTGGGCTTCCCACAAAGTGGCAGGTGTAATGTCTTGTGTCGCATTATGGCGAAAATATTCTTTTAGTGATTTAGTCAGGGCTTCCAATGTGGCTGGGTGTCTCAATAATGAGTCATCCATCCTCCATATAAAAGGGGTGACTGGGTGGTGCGGCCACTGTAGGGTTACTAGGACGGCTGAATGGTCCGACCAAGGGGTCGGTAGTATATCGGAATCTCTTACTAAAGACATGTGGTTTCTATCTACCATTATGTAGTCTATTCGTGTATATATAGACCATGGGTGAGAGAAGAAGGTGTAGTTTTTTTGTCTTGGATGTTGTATGCGCCATACATCAAGTGTACTTAGCTGTGCAAAGCAATTATATACTGCGTTAGGCGGTCTAGATCCAGGTGTAGCCCTGCCTGTAGAGGTGTCCAATGCCGTATCTAGCGCTACATTCAAATCACCTCCTAGTATTAACATGCCTTTCCTGTGTGTTGTGACTAACTTTGATAAGTGTTGGTAAAATTTGTGTCTGCCACTGTTTGGCGCATATACATTTACTAAAGTCACTGGTCTATTGAACAGTGTTCCTACGAGAATCATTATACGCCCTTCTTTGTCTGAGGCCTTATTCAGTAGAGTGAAATGTATGTTTCGGTGAAAAAGGATTCCTACCCCATTTCTTTTTGCCGCAGTGTGTGAGTTAAAATACCCTACTGGGTGATCTCTGGATTTGAATGTTGGAGCTGCTGAAGCTAAAAAGTGAGTTTCCTGTATGAAGATAATGGAATCTTTATGTTTCCTGAAGGTTCTAAGGGCTATAGAACGTTTGGTAGGTGAGTTGAGTCCCTTTGTGTTTTGCGTGATAATTGATATAACTGGGTCAGCCATCTATATATACTAGGTTATACTTGTGCATTTGTTTAATGATATCATATCTTATCCTATGTTTACAAACCATGTCCTGTACCAGACCTGTGTAGTGTATTGAAATGAGAGAGAGTACCTGATCAGTATCCAGATGTTCCTTATGAGGAGAGGGTGAGTATTGCCCTGAAGAGTCGCAGCAGACGAACTTAAAAAAAAATACAAGAAAATTAACATTTATAAACAAGTAAAAAAATAATGTTAACATTTTACCAATCATCATTACCAGTTCCCGAACTCCTCCCAACCGCCCGGCCCACAACCCTTCACTAACGTTATTAGGTGTTAGAGTTCCCTGTTGTAGGGAAGTTCTGGGGGAAAGTGAGAGGGGGGAAAAAGTGGGAACAAGAAAAGGCGAAAGGAGAAAAGTGGAGAAAGGGGGTAAGGGGTTGAAAGGCAGTAAATTTGCCAGTAATCCACCAGACGGCCAGCCCCCCGGGGGAGGGGGTGGTAATAAGGGCTTTGTTTGGGGATAGTGGAATATGTCCCATGTATCTTTCTCTGACTAGACTATGCTATACTATACCACATAAGAGTGTCCATTGGTTTTCACCCAAAAATAAAGAAAGTGTCCAGATCTTATCAGGTGGTCTATGTTTCTGCGTTCTCTTCACTATCACCCGCCACCTGACCATTTTTCCTTTTCTTGGGTATTGTCACCCATTTTGGACGTTGAGGGTGCGGGGGGAGAGTTGCTCTTTGTTCATCTTTGTTGTCCCGTAATTTTGGCAAGGAAGGTTGAGGGATTTCCAGGTGTTTGCAGAATTGGTCAATATCTTCAGGTTCTTTATATACATACGTTTTATCGTCCTTGACCACTTTTATTGAAAAAGGGAAGCCCCATCTGTATGGGATCCCTAGCTCAGTCAGATGTAGAGTGAGGTATCGTGCCTCTTTGTGTTTTGCAAGTGTCATTGGGCTTAGATCTGCATATATTTGAAGCCTGTCCTCGCCGAATGTAATGGATGGCCTTTTCCTTGCTGCTTGTAGAATCCTCTCCTTATCTGTAAACTTGTGGCAACAAAGGACAATGTCCCGTGGTGGTGCTGTGTCTGAAGGCTTTGCCCTGAGGGCTCTATGTATTCTGTCTATAGTGACTGTGTCGTTATTGCCTGATTCCAGCAGAAACCGGAACAAATTCTGAGCATAAGATTGCAGTTGTGCATGGAGAATTTTTTCTGGCACCCCTCTGATACGGAGATTTTGGCGCCGGCCTCTATTATCTAAATCTTCAAGTTGTGCCTGTAGCTGAAGAATAGTGGAATTTTGTTGCTGCAATTCTAAGGCCATTGTGTCTGTCGTCATGACAGTTTCCTCTGTCTGTTCCTCTAATTGCTGTACTCTATTTCCCAGTGCATTTATGTCTCTCTTGATGTCTGCCAATCCATCTTTAATGGCTTTGTTAACCTGTAACATAAATGTGGTCAAATCTTGTTTAGTAGGAAGAGAGCAGAGGTCCGCTTTTGTTATGGGTGAATTGCTTCCATCTGAAGACTGTGTTTTCTCTTGCATAGCGACTTCAGTGTGAGTATATGGTGGTTCTAAATCTCCCCCTGTGTCAGTCAATTTGAAGAATGAGTTAAGTTTCCCTGCTCCTGGGGTTGCCGGTTTTTGTTTGTCGTTTTTGTTTTTATTCCTGGCCGCCATGATAGCGTAGCTGCAATTATTTTGTGGTATAGCGTGTTTGGGGTTCTCTTTTGGCTTGTTCTGTAGCCTTGTCAAGCTGTATTATGTTCAGATAAAGTCTTAGGTTGTACTTCAGGGATGTTTATGTAAGGCACTCTGTTCTGTTTCAGCGTAGTGTGTAGGTGACGTACCTCTTATGGCGTCTTTGCAGGAACCGTTATGGTGCACCCTGTGTTCCAGGCTTTGTGCACTCAGGATCTGTGGGTCTTTATGGCGTCTTGTGTCGCCTTGCTTAGCGAGAGTGATCGTGCACCGCTTATGTCCAGCTTGTCGCCATGCGTTGTCCGCCTGCAGCTCTGTTGTTCCTACTTTAGGTAGGCTTTTCTGTTCCCAGATAGGCCCCGTTCTCTGCCGCTACAGATAAAAGGGCATTTCTGCCTAATGACACAACTGTCACTGTGGTCGCTTGCCTCCTGTTCTAGTCAGGATTCGTTTTGGTGCCCTTTAGCTTAATTGCATAAGATTTTCCCCCAGGTTGGGCCCCTATCTGGCTGATCACTATCGGAGCTCTAAAACTTTGCGACCATGCTCTTCCTTGGTCGGCTCCGCCCCCCCTTTGTATTTATTTTAACTAGGTACAATAGTTATTAAATAGTTATTAACTATTTAATAACTACCTAGCTAAAATAAGTACAAAATTACCTGGAAAATAAATCCTAACCTAAGTTACAATTACACCTAACACTACATTATCATTAAATAAATTACCTAAACTACCTACAATTAATTACAATTAAATTCAATAAACTAAATTACGGAGAAAATCCCCCCACTAAATTACAGGAAAAAAAAAGAATTACAAGAATTTTAAACTAATTACACCTAATCTAATCCCCCTAATAAAATAAAAAAGCCCCCCAAAATAATAAAATTTCCCTGCCCTATACTAAATTACAAATAGCCCTTAAAAGGGCCTTTTGCGGGGCATTGCCCCAAAGTAATCAGCTCTTTTACCTGAAATAGAAAAATACAATACCCCCCAACATTAAAACCCACCACCCACACACCCCTACTCTAAAACCCACCCAATCCCCCCTTAAAAAAATCTAATTCTAACCTTGAGCCGTCTTCATCCAGCCGGGCACAAGTGGACCTCCAGAGGGGCAGAAGTCTTCATCCGATCGGGGCAGAAGAGGTCCTCCAGACGGCAGAAGGCTTCATCCAGGCTGCATCTTCTATCTTCATCCTTCCGGAGCAGAGCGGAGCCATCTTCTATCCAGCCGACGCGGAGCCATCCTCTTCAATCGACGTCCTAACGAAGAATGAAGGTTCCTTTAAATGACGTAATCCAAGATGGTGTCCCTTGAATTCCGATTGGCTGATAGGATTCTACTGACTTTTAAATGCGGTAGGAGTTTTGACAGGAGAGGGTGTACCGCTCACTTCTTCCAAGACTCGTAATACCAGCATTAGGCAAATCCCATTAAAAAGATAGGATACGCAATTGACGTAAGGGGATTTGCAGTAACCTCGAGTCGCAGAAGAAAAGTGAGTAGTGAGCCTCTACCTGTCAGACTCGTAATACCAGCGTTAGGTAAAAAGCAGCGTTGGGACCTCTCAACGCTGCTTTTTAAGGCTAACGCCAAACTCGTAATCTCGGTGACTGTTTTTTCTCACAACTTAATAGTTGGCGAGCTTTTATCAAAATACTCAAAATCCAAATTACTCTGAAAGGCAAACCTAGTCATATGAAAATAACAACAAATGTAAGGTACAATGCACTGAAAACAGCATATTTTTATTTGTATTAGGCAAAATATTATAGTTTAAAAATATGCTATTTTTTTCTTGCGTACTTTGTCCTCCATTGTAAACTTTTACATTGCAGAGAGCTCTCGTTATTTCTATGGGAGATATTTCGCCACTCTCAGAGACAGCCCATTTCACTGGGTTTTTGCTTCAATAAGCAGTAATGTTATTTCATATACAAAATTATATCTAAAGGTGCAATTGCCCACACATTTTAAACTCTGCAGCTGGTATAAGTCCTTGTAAACACATTAAGGAGAAACCAATTTTCCAGTACACTTTTCCTTTAAGAATATGCTTCATTATTATATTTTTGTATATATTTTTACTTTTTGCATTTGCTGTACTGTTTGTCTGCTTATGTAGCCTGTCATCTAATAAGATGGCAGTTTGAGGCGCGCATTGATTGTTACTTATTAGCTTTTATTTGTTTACACAGTCTGTGAAATGCTCACAAGCTGACGTGCTTTTTGCAAGATTTATAACTTATAGCCATTTAGGTTTTGACATATCAAATATATTTTTATCTGCTTGTATGATAATAAAAATGTGATTAAGGCATAAAAATTCCCAAGTGTCATAAGAGTCAAATACATACAATAAAAACATTCAGCCAGATTACGAGTTTTGTGTTATGGCTGGCTCGGCAATAACTTGCAATTTATTTCCACCGCTCACCTTTAATAGCGCTGCTATTACAGGTTTGCAAAAACCCGGCATTATG
The DNA here is from genome assembly GCF_027579735.1 of Bombina bombina. NCBI lineage: Eukaryota > Metazoa > Chordata > Amphibia > Anura > Bombinatoridae > Bombina > Bombina bombina. Next base: position 649,142,742 of record NC_069504.1, read on the forward strand.
GCTGCATTGAGCTCCATACCGCACACATATACCATTGCTGCTTTGAGCATAGACATCAATAGGGCTGCTTTGACCATAGACATCAATGGGGAGAGCCGGCTAAAAAAAAGTCTAACACCTGCAATAACGGAGCGTAAAGCTCCGTAACGCAGCCCCATTGATGTCTATGGGGAAACAAAAGTTATGTTTACACCTAACACCCTAACATAAACCCTGAGTCTAAACACCCCTAATCTGCTGCCCCGACATCGCCGACACCTACATTACACTTATTAACACCTAATCTGCCACCCCCAACGTCGCCGCCACCTACCTACACTTATTAACCCCTAATCTGCCGCCCCCAATGTCGCCGCCACCTACCTACACTTATTAACCCCTAATCTGCCACCCCCAATGTCGCCGCAACCTGCATACATTTATTAACCCCTAATCTGCCGCCCCCAACGTCGCCGCAGCCACTATACTAAAGTTATTAACCCCTAAACATTTGGCCTCCCACATCACTAACACTAAATAAATATATTAACCCCTAAACCTAACCCTAAGTCTATCTCTAACACCCCTAACTTTAATATAATTAAAATAAATCTAAATAAAAATTACTATACCTAAATAATTCCTATTTAAAACTAAATACCTATAAAATAAACCCTAAGCTAGCTACAATATAACTAATAGTTATATTGTATCTAGCTTAGGTTTTATTTTTATTTCACAGCTAAGTTTGTATTTATTTTAACTAGGTAGACTAGTTAGTAAATAGTTATTAACTATTTACTAGCTACCTAGTTAAAATAAATACAAATTTAACTGTAAAATAAAACCTAACCTGTCTTACAGTTAAACCTAACATTAAATACAATTAACTAAATTACAAAAAAATAAACAATAAATTACACAAAATAAAAAATAAATTATATATTATATATTTAAACTAATGACACCTAATCTAATAGCCCTATCAAAATAACCCCCCCACACCCAAAAAAAAAAAAAAACCTAGCCTACACTAAACTGCCAATAGCCCTTAAAAGGGCCTTTTGCGGGGCATTGCCCCAAAGAAATCAGCTCTTTTACCTGTAAAAAAAAAATACAAACAACCCCCCAACAGTAAAACCCACCACCCACACAGCCAAACCCCCCAAATAAAATCCTATCTAAATAAACCTAAGCTACTCATTGCCCTGAAAAGGGCATTTGGATGGGCATTGCCCTTAAAAGGGCATTTAGCTCTTTTTCATTGCCCAAAGTCCCTAATCTAAAAATAAAACCCACCCAATAAACCCTTGATAAAACTTAACACTAACCCCCGAAGATCCACTTACAGTTTTTAAAGACCGTACATCCATCCTTATCCAGCTGGGAAAAGTCTTCATCCAAGCGGGCAGAAGTCCTCAACAAAGCCGGGAGAAGTCTTCATCCAAGCGGCAAGAAGTCCTCCTCCAGACTTGCAGAAGTCTTCTTCCAGACGGCATCTTCTATCTTCATCCTTCCGACGCGGAGCGGCTCCATCTTCAAGACATCCAGTGCAGAGCATCCTCTTCATACGGTCCCAGCCGTACACTGAAGGTTCCCTTTAAGCGACGTCATCCAAGATGGCGTCCCTTGATTTCGAATTGGCTGATAGAATTGGAACAGCCAATAGAATGCAAGCTCAATCCTATTGGCTGATTGGATCAGCCAATAGGATTGAAGCTCAATCCTATTGGCTGATTTACCCTTTAATTCCGATTGGCTGATTCTATCTATCAGCCAATCGGAATTCAAAGGACGCCATCTTGGATGACGTCCCTTAAAGGGAACCTTCAGTGTACGGCTGGGACTGTATAAAGAGGATGCTCCGCTGCCGGATGTCTTGAAGATGGAGCCGCTCCGCGTCGGAAGGATGAAGATAGAAGATGCCGTCTGGAAGAAGACTTCTGCCCGCCTGGAGGACGACTTCTTGCCGCTTGGATGAAGACTTCTCCCGGCTTCGTTGAGGACTTCTGCCAACTTGGATGAAGACTTCTCCAGGCTGGATGAGGATGGATGTCCGGTCTTCAAAAACTGTAAGTGGATTTTCGGGGGTTAGTGTTAGGTTTTATTAAGGGTTTATTGGGTGGGTTTTATCTTTAGATTAGGGACTTTGGGCAATGAAAAAGAGCTAAAAGCCATTTTAAGGGCAATGCCCATCCAAATGCCCTTTTCAGGGCAATGGGGAGCTTAGGTTTATTTAGATAGGATTTTATTTGGGGGGTTTGGTTATGTGGGTGGTGAGTTTTACTGTTGGGGGGTTGTTTGTATTTTTTTACAGGTAAAAGAGCTGATTTCTTTGGGGCAATGCTCCACAAAAGGCCCTTTTAAGGGCTATTGACAGTTTAGTGTAGGCTATGGGGTTTTTTTTATTTTGGGGGGACTTTTTTATTTTGATAGGGCTATTAGATTAGGTGTAACTAGTTTAAATATATAATATATAATTTATTTTTTATTTTGTGTAATTTAGTGTGGGTTGTCTGGAAGTGTAGTAGGATGCATAGCTGTAACGTGTCTGTCGCTACTGCATTCTGTGCACTTGATGACAACTTTACAGTCTTTAGCAAAGTGACCATAAGAAACACAAGACCTGTAGCATACTCCAAGTTTCTGGAGAATCTCCCTGCGCTCTTGTAAAGTCTTTGCCTTAAGTCCACAACATTCTTAAGAGGATAAGGCTTCCTATGAATAGGGCACTGATGATTAGGGTCTTTATCTCTTTTGCCCCAGTCACTCTGGTGTGCAGGAGAGGATACGGGTGGTGAGATATCTGTCCTTTTAATAGATATTGCTCTATTAAAGACTCCTTGTTTAGCTGCTATGTTATCATACCTTGATGATGTTGGTGAGGTTGATGAAGCAGGCAAGTTGGGTTTGCAGAAGCTGGGATCGTTTCTCATCCAGGCTTGATCGCTGATGAACCTGCAAAAATATGAGAATGGAGGAAAAGATGCATTATAGTCTCTTTTGTATCTTGAGCCCTGTTGCACCCATTTCTCTTGCATGATTGACACCATGAGCAGTGTCCAGGATGCTTAGTCCAGGTAGACGTGGGTCTGTCTTTGCCAACTCTAGCTCAATGAGGAGGTCACTTAGTTCTTGAGCTTGCGATAGTCTTTGTTCCCTTTTTTTGGGAAGTTTTGCAATCTCTTGAACAGAGCACTTTCTATGGCTTCAGAGTTACCATAGGCTTGCTCAAGTCTTACCCATGCAACAACAAGGCCTGCATCTGGGTGGTTAACATGTACTGTTCTCAGTCTTTTAACAAGATCTGCAGATTCTGGCCCCAGCCACTTTATGAGCAAATCAAGTTCCTCCTTGGTTGTAAGGTTAAGATCAGCAATAGCAGCCTTGAAGGTTGATCTCGAGGCCCTGTAGCTCTCTGGACAGTTGTCAAACCTTGAGAGTCTTGTGTTAATGAGCTTGCGGCGTATCATGTATCTGGTGAAGTCAGTCAAGTCAGATCTCTCACTCTTTGGTGCCAAACTAACTTGAGGAACCCCTTGGGTGTGAAAGTTCTCTGGTGAAGAAGAGTGAAGTTTACCAGGATAAAATGATGTTGCAAGAGCATTTAACTGTGGTGTAGTCTCTAAGGCTTCTGCTGGCTGTGGCTTGAGCTGCGGCTTGTCACTGGAAGTCACCTTGTTGTCAGCGAGAGGTGATGCGGTTTGCTGCGTAGATGGACTTGTGTTGCGGATTTGAAGAGGCTCAGGCATTTGGTGCTGAGAGGTCTCTCTGTTGGGATTGAGAATGATGGTGTTAGTAGGAGGTACAGGAGATGACTCTGTATCGTTGCAAATATTATGCTTTAGCACGTATTTACTAGTGCGTTCAACTGGGTCTTCCAGATCTTCTGGGATATGGCAGTCTGAATTAGTACTTTCTCCCATTGCTTGTTCAAGGACTTTCAGCCTTGCTAGGGCCGCTGCTTCTTCCTTTTCCATTTGCAGAACCTTTATTTGGGCTTCCATCTCTGCTTTCCTTCTGGTAAAGGAGCTTTGTGCTTTTTTTGATTCCACATCAGCACGGGCCCCTATTAGCTTGTTGCTTAATGTTAAACTTCTGGAGCGAGAGGATCTAGAAGAACGTGCAGTGAGCTTAGTTGATGTGGATCTATGAGATCTGGTCTCCTGCAGTTGAGCAATGCGGAACTCTGCCTTTCTTTAGCGATTTGTACTAAGAGATCTCTATGCTGGTCCAGTGCATCAGTCCTAGTCAGTTCTGCTGAAGAGTCCTCTATATTAAAGTCCTGCAAGAAGGCTGTGTATTTTGCAGACAGCCGCTGGTAGTGTTCATACGCAGCAGATAGGTGATCTTTAGAGTCTCTCAATTTGGCTGGTTGATCATTAAAGTGTGACAAACCTGACATGCATCGCAAAATTCTGTCCCATAGGTCTGACAGATTGCTGGAGAACTCATCTCTAGTGGTTTCATAGTTTTCTCTGAGTTTCTTTGTCGGTTTTATTGTACGTTTGGGTCTTACACTCTGTTTGGCAATATCTGCAGGATCTGCTCCTTGTACGTCTGTGGGTTCGGAGGCATGATGTATCTGTGTTGGTTCAGCCATAAAAGAGTTCTCAGAGCCTTGTCTAGACATTTTTTTCCAAGTTTGCAAAAAATGGTACTGTCTCTTTAAGAAGACGAATAGCAGCTTACACATGTGGGGTAACACAGTTCAATGCAGAGAAACAGTTTTCAACATTCACAGACAAAGTGCAGTAAACTTGTGCGACCATGTGCTTTCACAAGAAGGCGGATGGCCCTAAGCTTCATTGCAGATTAGGCACGCACATTTACATAGCAGGCTGTAGGAATTCTATACAACTTTTGACTATTCTGACTCCGATAGTTGGTATAGGGATCTATCCCTTGCTGAGACCTCTATGCCTGGCTTGTATAAGAAGATACAATCACTGCAGACAATCCTTGTCAGATAACTGAACTCACCAATACCTCGTCCATCCACAAAGTTGCTTTATTCTGAATATCGGGTTACAGCAGATAATAAGATACAGCAGATGAATGGTTACAGTATTTAAGCGGTCAAAAGATGATACTGTTCATAGCGTGCAATGTAGATTAACATGTGTGCTTGTTATATGAGGCCTGTTAGCTGCAGCCATGACACAGGAAAAGCATCATCAAACTACAAGGGCGCAGCAATACACAAAAGGGAAATGCATAATAGGTCTGAGGGAAGGTACAACAGAAAACAGAAGCGTTACCAAAAAAGGTCACTAGATGGCAGCACAGAATAAACATAGAGAAGCTTTGGGAAAATGGCATAAAAAAACTATATAATTTCTTAAAGTGAATGTAAATTTTGATGCTAAAGTTCCCAGTTTTTAGAAATTCGATTAAAAACAGGGGAATTTTAATTCATCAAAATGTACATTTCACTCCTGTTGAGAAAAAAAACTTACTTTTTAAACTTCACAGCAGCTCCAGCTTCCTCCACCCATCGCAAAGCCTCTTCCTGGGTCTAAAATGAGGAATCAGGCTTCCTCCAATCACTGCGATGAATCAGACACTGATTCCCCCGGGGGGGAAGCCGTGATTGGAGGATGACCCATTCATCATTTCTGACATCAGAAATGGCTTGCGACAACCGGAGGAAGCTGGAACTGCTGTCAAGATTAAAAGGTAAGTTTTTTTTCTCAACAGGAGTGAAATGTAAATTTTGATGAATTAAAGTGCCCCTGTTTTTAATCAAATTTTTAAAAACCGGGCACTTTAGCATCAAAATTGACATTCACTTTAACTATATCAACATGAATATTAACAGAGGCTATGTCATATTCTATGCCCCATTGGGGCAGCACACAAACGCTAGGATTGACTATTGAAACAAATAAAGGGGTCCTTCATTCATGAAGTATAAGATACTTCATGTAGAAATCTCCTTTATTTGTCTCAACCGATCTGCGTTTTTAGCTATTAAGAAAGCCCACGGCTAAATACAATTTTTGCTAAGAGGTGACGTTTTCACCTCTTAGCCAATAGCAGTGCGGTAAATCTGGCTTGGTGCCCATGGGAGACGGATTTACCGCACAGCTATTGGCTAAGAGATAAAAACGTCACCTCTTTGGAAAAATTTTTTTGCTGTGGCATTTGTTAGCAGCTCAAATCGCCGACCAGTTGAAACAAATAAAGGAGCTTCTACATGAAGTATTTCCCATCCGGCTTGGCGCCCATGGGAGACGGATTTACCGCACAGCTATTGGCTAAGAGATAAAAACGTCACCTCTTAAGAAATTTTTTTTTTGCTGTGGCATTTGTTAGCAGCTCAAATCGCCGATCGGTTGAAACAAATAAAGGAGCTTCTATATGAAGTATTTTATACTTCATGAATGAAAGTCCCCTTTATTTGTTTCAATAGTCAATCCTAGTGTTTGCGAAACGCTAGGATTTACGTTCAATTTAAGGACATTCTCATCTATTAAAAACACTATCTGGTTCCCCCATGATTTTTGCATTTATCTAATTCAATAGTCATGGCTTCTGTGAAAAGCCTGTTTACTATAGCTGTTGATGTATTTACCCAATGCAAAGGTTAACAATCCTAATGCTTATGGAATTTGGGCAGCTTAATTTGCTAAAAAAGGATATTACATGCATCTGTTTGTGTAAACACTGAGCTTTGTCCCATGCTCCATAGAGAAGCCAAAAACAAATTCTTTAACCTACAAATACTGTAAATCATATAGCTGGTTTAGGCTATTTGCAGCATTTTGAAAACGTATGTGGTATGTTACACATTTTGCTTTTTGGCCTCTAGAGAGTGTGGTACAAAATAAAAATTGTATACAAAAACAAGAAGTGTTAAAGGGACAGTATGCACCAATTTTCATATAACTATGTAATGGACACCACTATAAAGAGGAATATGCACAGATGCTGATCTAAAAATACAGTATAAAACCTTTTAAAAACTTATTTAGAAGCTACCAGTTTAGCACTGTCCATAAGGTTGGGCTGGGACAGCCACAGAAAGAGGCTGAGAAAGCAGAAAGAGAAGACCCTCCCTGCATAAGAAAAGACTCATTACACAAACAGCAGCTAGCAGGAATCTGTAGACTTCAGTCTACAACTGATACTTTGGGGCTTGGTTAGGTGTCTGAAAATCAGCACAATGTTATTAAAAAATAAGCAAAACTATATATTGTTACAAAAACACCCCCAGATGGGCTATATAAATGGATCATCTACAATACATTTATAGAAAGAAAAATCTAGTGTACAATGTTCCTTTAACTATCTATTAAAGGAGTTATGCCTCAACTAGTTTGAAATGCCATTTAAAAATATTCCCCCAAAAAAACTACAGTTTAACCCCTTTGTTACCGGGAATTTCAGAGAAAAACTTGCCCAAAATACTGGAGAATTTTTTAACTCAGTTTAAACAGAAAAAGAGCCTTTTTTTTATTTACCTATGAAAACAATCTATATTTTTAAAGGAGACAACCCAATGTATTTTGGTATATTTGATGACACTATTTGGCCACCAAATATGATCATATATATATAAAAAAAAAATCATTAACTTTTTCACAAACTTTGGGTTTTTCAGTGAAATTATTTACACACAACTACTGCAGTTATGAGATAAATGATTGTAAAAGTTTCTCTGGAATCCCCTTTGTTCAGAAACAGCAGACATGCATGGCTTTGCCATTGATTATTGGCAGTTAGAAGGCCGCTAATTGCAGCTGCACACTACCGAAATTCCCAGTGAAGGGGTTAATAAGGTAGGTTGTAAGGTTAATATTTGCGCTAGTGTAACGATTACCCTCCCACCTGATACCACCCACCCCCTGATCCTCCCCAAACAGCTCTCCTCCTTCCCCACCCCAACTGGTCACCACCATCTTAGGTACTGGTAAACAGTTTGCCAGTATGCAGTTTAGGGATTTTATTGATTTATTTATTCATTTTTAAACATTTTTTTTTTATTTCTGTAGTGTAGGGATCCCTCTTCACCCACCAGCACCAACAGTGTCAATCTCTGTAACAATCAGCAATGTAGCTTCATATGGTAAGTGTTGGACAAAGGTACTACGTCATTAGTCAGGATAGTAGCCACCATCCAAATTGGATGAGAGCTATCCCAAAATGACAATTCTATAGAGTTACAAAAAATTGTAGTAACATTTCAGATTTTGATACTCAGTCTTTGACACTTAAAGAAAAGTTTATAGCAAAAGGTTACTCGTCTACAGAAATTGAACAAGATTAAAAATAATCAGACAGCTGGATAGAAAGGATTTACTAAAAAAACAATACAATTAAAAATAATACATTTAATCAGTTTCCTCCATTTGTCACAACAGTCTAAAGATTACAGACTCATTAATAAAGTTGTTTCTAAACATTGGTATATTCTACAAAATGATGAAGTTTTAAAAACCATAATTCCAGAGAAACCCAAGATAATTTATAAAAAAAAGCCACAAACTTTAAGAATCGGCTAGCACCGTCTCTGATTAAAAGTCTGATTTTTAAGCCAGTAAAAATCAACGACCTAGTATGATTTTATACATGTGGTCGTTGTAAAGCTTTTGACTACAAAAAAGGGTTAAAAAAAGCTTTATTTCATAAGTAACAGGAATAGAATTTCAAATTAAGTAATTTCAAATTGAGGCCTCGCTTCCATTGAGTCGTAATTCAGTTTGCGTGCACTCGCAAACCGATAAATATGCTGTCGAAAGCAATAGCGTTTAACGACTGTTTCCAATGGCGCGTTATACCTCAATATCGGCTGCCGGACTTCGGCTGCCGAAAAGATTTTCGCGTCCCATAGAAAGTAATAGAAGCCGTTAATCGATAAATTATACCAGGTTTCCATTGAAAGCGCTAACCGTTAAAACACTGTCGGAGGCTGTCGATACATTGAGAAATATTACCCCCAGCTCAACTAGGTGTAAAGGAGGAAAATTGTGCTTTTTGAGACCTATTTTCTATTGAAATGATAAAACTTGCATATAATGGAAGTGTTTTAATGTAGAAATAAATTGTTATAAGTAATATTTATTGTTGTCTCATGTATAGAAATAGTTGAACTTATATTCTAATAGAAATATCAGTATATATTTAAATATAATAATATATGCAAGAACATATCTACAGAATGCAAACTAGACCTATGCCTAGGGCAGCAATAAATATTACTTATATTTATGAAGTGTTAAATATAATTATATTAGAAAATAGTATTTGATTATTAAAAATATGGATAAGTGTTTTTTTATTTTTCTTGAGAGGCGATCACAGGTAAGAAGCACGGACGTTAAACGTAAATTCTATAGCGTAAGGTCGGGTTACCTTAGCAACTAATTGATTTTCCAGAAATCCGACGTCAGATGGAAGCGTTAACACAACGTTAACTTACAGCTACGCGAAAAGAGCGACTGCGCGCAACACGCTAATCTTTTCAATGGAAACCTGGTACTAAAATGCAGCCGTAAATTACTTTTAGCTGTCGGCCGCTTCGGTAGCTTACGGCTCCATTTTTTTTTTTTTTTTTTTTTTTTTTTTTTTTTTTTTTTGGTTTTCAAAGCTTTATTGAAGGAGAAACAGAAAATACACAAAATACGTGCATCAAAAGTCATGAAATACAGAAATACTTGTACAGATGACTCCATGGAGTACATTGATTGCATAAAGATAAAGTAGCAGTGAGTGGGCTAGGTATAACAAAGAGTCCATATAAAAGTCTGAAAGCCCGTTCATGTTCTTCTCGATGTACTATAGCAGTATTATAACTATATAACAATTTTAATCAGAAAAGATATTGAACGTCGGTCATGGGGCAGCTGGCAAGCCCATGCCCGAGAAGTAAGAAAGGGAAGAAAGAAATGTGGGAAAAGAAGGAGGGAGATAAGAGAAGGAGAAGAAGAGAAAAAAAAAAAAAAAAAAAAAAAAAAAAAAAAAAAAAAAAAGGGGGGGGGGGGGGGAAAACCCCAGGAGGTAGGGGAGGAAGGGGAGAGGGCTGGGGGGAAAGAAAGAGGGGGAGAGGGGTAATTGGGAAGGGAAAGAGAGGAGGGGTAAGGAGGTAAGGAAGTTATATCAAGCTCGTCTCTTAGAATGAGGGGGAGGTTCTATGTCAGACCATATTGTAGACAGCAGGTCTGTTGTGCCTTTTTTGTCCATAAGGGTTTAGGCCGTCTAATTGCGGTCCGGCCCACCCTGTTTCCACCTCTCCAGCATATATTCATATATTTCTATCCTGTCGTCTCTCATGAATCTAAATCTCTCTAGTAGGAGGTATCTGTCTACCTGGTCGGCCCAGTCACTCAATGTAGGCACGTTCGCACTCTTCCAATTTTTGGGGATAAGGGATTTCGCGCTGTTGAGCATCAGGAGGAAAAGGTATTTCGTGGCCTTGTCTTTAAATTTGGGAAGGTCATGATACAAAAGGAGGCCGGGCGCTCTAGGCAATGAGGTCCCGACCACTTTCTCCATGGCAGCCATCACTAAGTGCCAGTACGGTCTTATAACGTTACAACCCCACCAAATATGTAGAAGGGTACCTGATTCCCCACATCCCCGCCAACATCTTCCATCTGTCTGTTTATAAATTTTTTGTAATCTGGCAGGGGTGAGATACCATCCTGACAAGTATTTGAAGTTAGACTCCAGTACTTTTGCTGAGACTGATGTCTTTACGTGCGCTCTGAATATTTTCCCCCAGTCTTTATCTGTCAGGGGTAGGTTAAGTTCTCTATTCCATTGTCGTGTATAAGTAGGCAGTGGGGTGTCAGTATGTGAAGAAAGCAAGCGGTAGGCAATGGAGATCATGTGTTTAGGTGTGTGCGGGAGTAGACACAGGGACTCGAAGGTGGTTGGGTTCCTAGTAATGTAGTGCGGTTTTTTATGTGTCGTCAGATAGTGTTGAAGTTGAGTGTGAAAGTACCAGGAAAGGGCAATGCCGGAGTTTTCTAGTTCAGCCCTAGTTCTAAGTTTTTGATCTGTGGTGAGCCGATGGAAAGAGACTTGTGACACCTGTGTTTTATCCGCCATTACTCTCTGTGAACAGGTGAAGGGTATATCTGGGTTGCTTAAGAAGGGTGTGAGAGGCGAAGGGCTTGTGGAGATGTGTGGGTGTTCTATTAGCAATCTATCCCAACATGTAAAAAACTCTCTGATGAAGGGGTAATTGGTGATAAGTTTCGGTCTGGACTTGGGTGAGATCCACCCCAGCAGACCAATGTTCTGCTTACCTAAGATTATTTTGCAAACCTGGACCCAGGTTTTATCCTGAAGATTATGACACCACTCCGCTTGGTGTTGCAATAGGATGGCGCTTTTGTATAAGGCCAGGTGAGGCACCCCCAGTCCTCCCCTCTCCTTTGACAAGTACAGGGTTTTTCGTGCAATTCTCGGTCTTCCCCCCCTCCATATAAATTCCTCCAATACATTTTGTAGTTTGTGTAAAAAGTGGGACGGTAAGGGGATTGGAAGGGTCTGGAGATAGTACAATATTCTGGGCAGAATATTCATTTTGATAATGCCTATTCTGCCAAGCCAGGAGATGGGTTTGTTTCTCCATGAGGAGAGGTCACCCGTGATCACGGTGAGCAAGTTTGTATAATTTGCCTCAAAGAGACCTTCTGCGGATGGGGTAAGGTTAATCCCTAGGTACTTTAGTTTGCGGGTCTGAATGCGTAAGGGGCATGAGGAGGATAGTTGGCTGAGTTCATCAGGGGGGAGGTTAATATTTAGGATTTCGGATTTAGTTTTGTTTAAATGGAAGTTTGAGTGTTTACCATATTCCTCAAATTCTCGTAATGCTTCGGGTAATGATCTGCAAGGGTCCGATAATGTTAGCAGGACATCGTCCGCATACATGGACAGTTTGTGTTCTTGATCCCCAATCTTAATTCCCCCGATCTTGGCATTGGTTCTAATTCTTTGGGCCAAAACCTCCATCACCAGCACAAACAGCAGTGGCGAAAGAGGACACCCCTGCCTGGTGCCATTTGTTATGCTAAATGGGTCAGAGAGGATATTGTTGACCCTGACCTGTGCTGAGGGGGCTGTATAAAGTGAAAAAACTCTATGAATAAAGGCTTGGCCAAACCCCATCTTCGACAGGACCGCCTTCAGAAACTTCCAGCTGATCCTGTCGAAGGCTTTCTCGGCGTCAGTTGAAACAAAGATCGTCGGAATCTCATTCTGTTGGGCATAATTTCCAAGTAAAGTGGCTTTGATGGTGTTGTCCCTTGCCTCGCGGCCCGGGACAAAACCCACTTGGTCAGGTGACACCAGGTTGGGTAGGAATTTATTTAACCTAGTTGAGAGGATTTTCGCGAATATCTTTACATCTACGTTGAGGAGGGAGATTGGGCGGAAATTTTCTGATTTATTAGCTGGTTTACCCGGCTTGGGGATAGTCGCTATGTGAGCTAGAAGCATGGAGGGGGGGAAGCCCTGAGAGGTGTCTATAGAATTGAATAAACGGGCCAAGTGGGGAGCGAGTACTATTTTGTAGGTTTTGTAATACTTGGCACTGAAGCCATCTGGGCCTGGGCTTTTGCCAGAAGGCAAGCCCTCAATGGTATGTAAGACTTCCTCAGGAGAAATGGGGGCATCCAAAACTTCTGCCTCTGTGTGTGACAAAGTGGGTAAAGTGACCGAGTTCAGATATAGACTCATATTGGGGGAAGGTTGTACATTATCGTCCCCTATAGAGAGGTCAGGAGAGCCCTCCAGGTTATAGAGACCTGAGTAATATGTCCTTAGAGTTTCAGCTATACCAGGACTGCTAGTATGGGTATTGTTTGACTTGTCCACTAGGGAATGAATGTGTGATTTCAGGGTCTTCCTCTTAATGGCTCGTGCCAGCAATTTCCCCGGTTTGTCGCCAAACTCATAGTATTTTTGTTGTGTCTTCAATGCCATTTTTTGGTGTTCTATTGTGTGGATGTCTTGAATGTCTTTTCTGGCTTGTGTCAGTGCTGTGAGGGTAGTATTGTCGTTTGGGTCTTTTTTGTGTTTGATTTCTAATTCTCTTATGTTAGATAGAAGGGATGAGTATCTGACGCTTGTCTGTTTCGCCAAAATGGCTTTTTGTTTGATCAGTTCCCCTCTAAGAACGCATTTGTGTGCTTCCCATATTGTATGTTTAGGGATTTCAGGTGTATCATTCAAAGTGAAATAGTCAGTCAAAGTGCTTTCAATCTTATTTCTAATTAGCTGATTATTAAGCATGAAATCGTCAAATTTCCAAATAAAGGGACGGTCCGGTATTGAGGGCCATTTCAGTCTGCAAAGAACCGGGGCATGGTCTGACCAGGTCATGGGCAGAATTTGAGTGTTTAACACTGATGCCAGTGTAGACTGGTCAGTGAATATGTAATCTATTCTGGTATATACATCGTGGGGATGTGAAAAGAATGTATAGTCACGTCTTGTAGGGTGTAGGGTGCGCCATGTATCGTGAACTGCAAGTTCCTCTAGTCTGCTGTTGCACTGTTTAATAATACGCTGCGGAACGGAGGCCACTCCCCTGGAAGTATCCAGTTGGGGGTCTAGTGGTAGGTTGAAGTCTCCTGCGAGGAGCAGAGCTCCTTTCAGTAGGTCCAGTATTTTGTTGGTAAGTGTTGTCATGAATTTGTGTTGGTTTTGGTTGGGGAAGTAGGCGTTAGCCAGAGTGACTGGGCGGCCGTGCAAGGTGCCTACCACTATTAAATAGCGGCCTTCTGGATCTTTCTCTATCTGCTGTACAATAAAAGGCGTCGAGTGGCGGATAAGTATCCCCACTCCATTTCTCTTAGTGGTGCCAGATGCGAAAAAGGTCTGGGGAAATTTGGAATGTAGCCAATTCGGCTCTCTACCTCTTTTGAAGTGCGTCTCTTGTAAGAATAATATATCGCAATTTAGCCTAGTCGCATCTCTTAGGAGATGGGACCTCTTCTCTGGTATGTTAATTCCCTTGACATTTAGGGACATGATAGAGAGATTATGAGCTGTTTGGGAAACCATTTTGTGCTTTAAGTGTTTGTAGGTGACGAGGGTTCAATGAGCGAGGGAAATGTGAGGAAGTGGTGAGGGAAAAAAAAAAAAAAAAAAAAAAAAAAAAAAAAAAGGGGGGGGGGGGGGGGGAAGGAGGGTAAGAGGAAAGAGGGGAGGAAGATGAAGAAGGAGGGTAGAAAAAAGAAGAGGGATGAAGATGAATGTGAAGTGAGAGGATGGGTTAGTGTAGGGACAGGTTTTAGTAGTAGCAGAGAAACAGGAAAAAGAAAGACTTGTACAATTCCTCCAACCTATTGGAGAAGAGGATAGAAGGTTGAAGTAAAATAGGTGTGGGGTCAGTATCTCCACACCCGGTCAATGAGTAGATATAACATGTAATAAAAAAAAAAATCAACTTAGAAAATCGAAAAAACAAGTGCAAATGTAAAAATAGATACAACATTGTTTGTAAATGAAAGGCCTGAAAACCAATAACATTTACAGTAATAAATACAACATTCTTCCTTTACAGAACCCTACATGGTAAAAATAAAACTAGTGAGCTGGTTCCCTTTAAGGGGGATTTTATTGCCCAGGCCAAAGTCTTGAGTGTGTAGGGCTTCCTAGGAAGGGTCAGGGGTAAGTCCCCCTTACGTTGGTCCCTTCACTACTAGAATAAATGCCCATAAGGGTAAAGGGTAAACTAGGTATGGCTCCATCTTGAGCAAATGGGGGATGTGAATAAGACCTATCGGTTCATTTGCCTAGAGCAGTGGGCAATTTATCGTGTATAAAGTGAACTATAGCGTTTTATGAACACCAAACATTAAATCATGCAGGTCAAATTGCTCAAGAATTGCGGGTAATATGGGGTAGTACTTAACCTGGCCGATGTTATTGGGCATGTATGAGATGTCTTATTGTAGGGACAGGAAACTGGGAGGGCAGTGCCCTCGGGTATCTATGTCTAACTAGAATTAAACTAAGAACTACCGACCTAAATGAGTGGTTGTGCGGGACTTCACGGTGGGCCCCTGGTAGTCACAAAAACATGGTAGTCTCCGCACATAGCATACTTCAATAGGCAACAAAACATATTAAATCCCAACTTAGATAACTGTAAGGGGAAAAAGAACAATTATTAGACAGACAATAACAGTTAAACCTGGCTTTGTCAGGGTACAGCGTCTCCAGACGCATAGTCAGTGCTATGGGAGAGTTATGGCATTCTGTGCCCCTGAGATAAATGAGTGTAACGTTAGGGTCTCATAAGGCTGGGTTTTTCAAGTGTCCCTTGTGTGAGATGAGCCCTTAGAGCTTTGAGGTGGGACGTCCTGGGGAAAAGTCCCGGAAGACTCCGGATGCTGGATATCTATATCAAGTGTCTTGCAAAACTCAGGTAGGTCATTAGGGGACCTGTAAATGGCTTGCACGCCATTTTTGGAAGCCATCAAACATACCGGAAAGCCCCACTTGTATTGTATCCCATTAGCCTGGAGCTCAGAGGTGATAAATTTGAGATCCCTTCTTTTCTGTAGGGTGATTAGACTAAGGTCAGAAAAGATTTGTATAGGGATTCCTGCGTGAGTGAAATTTTTGGTGTTTCTTGCCTTTAGTGTGATTGATTCCCTGTCCTTGTAGCTAAGGAACTTAACAATTATGTCTCTAGGTGGGGCCTTGGGTGGGGGCCTAGGTCTGAGGGCCCTGTGAGCTCTCTCGATAGGTATGTCTGGCGATTCAGGTGTGCCTTTCAGCGTGCGAAATAAGTCCTGCAGATAACCCTCTAAAGCTTTTGGGGAAACGGATTCAGGGGTCCCCCTAATCCTAATATTGTTGCGACGCCCCCTGTTGTCTAAATCCTCAACTTTTGAAAGTAAAAACTGAATATGCTCCTCATGTTCATTAAGCAGTTGAGAGTTGGTAGTGACTGTTGTTTGAATGGTTTCATGTTTGGCCTCTAAGGCCTGTACTTGCTGGGTAACCTGGGTTATGTCCTTTTTTATGTCACCAAACAGAGACCTCATTTCAGAGAGCACTTTATTTATGTCCTCTTTAGAAGAGATGGTGTTGAGGTCATGTCTTGTGAGGTATACTTGCTGTTGTGAGGTCTCTGTGCTGGGTATTTCAACAGCCATGTGGGTGGGAGAGGGGGGTCTGGATTCTGAGGGTTCTAAGTTAGGTGGTGAGACTCGAAGAAAATTAGTGAGGCTTGAGGACCTGATTCCTTTTTCAGGTTTATTACTATTCTTCCTGCTGGCCATATTTCACAGCGAGCATCAGACCAGGCGACACCAGATGAGAGTGACAGGGAGAGCACAGTGAGACTCTGCAGCAGGCCTGTTAAGTGGTTAAGGCAGTTAAGTCTATTTGGGCCCCACGTGGCTCTAGGTGATTTTAGCGGTCTGTGAGCGATGACTTAGGGCAGAGTGTAAGAAAAAAAAAAAGTCTCTATTATGTTAGCTGTCTCTTTCGATGTAAGGCTTTGTCCCTGATTGAGAATTTGGCATGCAGGTTGGGTTGTGTAAGAAAGCTCCGTGCTATATGCATATGGGGCGTAAGGTGTGGAGCTGCTTTGTAAGGAAGGTCTCTTACCGGCTTCTGAGGGTGTTCATGCGATCTCCGGTAGTGATCTCTTAGCCTCTGAGGTAACCGCCATGTATCTCCTTCCTCCGTGGTGCGGTGTTCCCGCCAGCAGGCACAGCCGTTAAAGGCAGAGTTCAGTAAATAGCAGCTTGCTCTATTCCCGGCCGAGTCACTTTGCGAGTATTTGCGGTCACAATATCCCCCGAGTGTGATCAGAGGAGCGGGTTTGTCTCAGCGGTCAGAACGCCTCCACTGTGTCGCGTCAGGGAGCCGCTGCAGGCCAGGCCTCAATTCGTCAGCTTCGGTACAAAGGTATAAAAAGTGCAGCTCCGGAATGATTTCAGCCCTAAAGGAAGGTACAGGCTATTGTTGTAGGAAGATCAGTGAGGGAGATTATCAAAATTTAGGGTGTTGATACTAATTTATAGGTATTAACCGGGTGTGGAGCATCAGAGCCAATTTTTATGCTGCCATCACCCTGCGTGGCCAGGCTCCGCCCCTACGGCTCCATTTTTAACGACTCAATGGAAGCGAGGCCTAAGTCTTTTATCAGTTGCAAAACAAAAAATGTGATATACAGTCGTATGCAAAAGTTTAGGCACCCCTGACAATTTCCATGATTTTCATTTATAAATAATTGGGTGTTTGGATCAGCAATTTCATTTTGATGTATTAAATAACTGAAGGACACAGTAAAATTTCAGTAGTGAAATAAGGGTTATTGGATTAACAGAAAATGTGCAATATGCATCAAAACGAAATTAGACAGGTGCATACATTTGGGCACCCTTGTCATTTTGTTGATTTGAATACCTGTAACTACCTAGCACTGATTAATTGGAACACACAATTGGTTTGGTGAGCCCATTAATCCTTGAAGTTCATCGACAGGTGCATCCAATAATGAGAAAAAGTATTTACGGTGGCTACAAAAAGCTATCGCAGAGATTTAAGCTGTCAGTGTCCACTGTGAGGAAATGGAAGACCACAGGCACAGTTCTTGTTAAGGCCAGAAGTAAAATATCAGAGAGGCAAAGGCAAAGGATGGTTAGAACGGTCATCATCTTGCTGCAGATAGTGTCACTGTGCATCATTCAACAATTCAGCGCACTTTGCACATGGAGAAGCTGTATTGGAGAGTGATGCGGAGGAAACCTTTTCTGCATACACACCACAAACAGAGTCGCTTGAGGTATGAAAACGCATATTTGCACAAGCCAGCTTCATTTTGGAAGAAGGTGCTGTGGACTGATGAAACAAATATTGAGTTATTTAGTCATAACAAGGGACGTTATGCATGGTGGCAAAAGAACACAGCATTCCAAGACAAACACTTGCTACCCACAGTAAAATTTGGTGGATGTTCCATCATGCTGTGGGGCTGTGTGGCCAGTGCTGGTACTGGGAATCTTGTTAAAGTTGAAGCTCACATGAATTCCACTCAATATCAGCAGATACTTGAGAATAATGTTGAGGAATCAGTCACAAAGTTGAAGTTACGCCGGGGCTGGATATTTCAACAAGACCATGACCCAAAACACTGCTCAAAATCTACTCTGGCATTTATGCAGAGGAACAAGTACAATGTTCTAGAATGGCCATCCCAGTCCCCAGACCTGAATATCATTGAAAATCTGTAGGGTGATTTGAAGCGGGCTGTCCATGCTCGGCAACCATCAAACCTAACCTGAACTGGAGATGTTTTGCAAAAAGGAATGGTCCAAAATACCTTCATCCAGACACTCATTACAGGCTATAAGAAGCATCTAGAGGCTGTTATTTCTGCTAAAGGAGGCTCTACTAAATATTGATGCAATATTTCTGTTGGGGTGCCCAAATTTATGCACCTGTCTAATTTTGTTTTAAAGCATATTGCACATTTTCTGTTAATCCAATAAACCTTATTTCACTACTGAAATATTACTGTGTTCTTCAGTTATTTGATAGATCAAAAGGAAATTGCTGATCCAAACACCCAATTATTTATAAATTAAAATCATGACACGCATTGGGAAATGTCTTTATAATGTTTATGAGTTTTATTCTGAATACACCGATCCTTATTGTAACTCATCCCTCCTCTGCCTGACTGCGTGTAACCTCACTTCAACTTATGTCAAATGCTATTTGTGTTGTTTTATGGTTTATGTAACCTATTTATTAATAAAAATTTATTCTGAAAAAAAAAAAATTAAAATCATGAACATTTTCAGGGGTGCCTAAACTTTTGCATGTGACTGTTCACTACAGGGGATATTATGTATATTTAAGATTACTATATATTTAAATATTTATTTTTCTTATTTTTTTTTCTATTTAGTATAGTCTTTTTACGTTATTTCTAAGAATTCTAATTCCATTAAATAAGAGGACTGGACGTTACACTTCTATATGGTGAAAAAGAAATACAAACGACCTGATTGAGGACTGCCTAGCATTGAACTACCCGATTGAGAACTCCAAAACACAGACAGATTGCAACGCCTCCATGATGACGTTGTTAAAGTAGGATTGGTCAATAAAATATAATTGACAGATAATGAAAGAACAAATAAACCCAAATCAGATTAAAAACTAAAGGTTATCATTTCACAATTGTTGGACATTTAAAACCCCTTTTGAAAAGGGCTAGAGAATAATTGTGTTTGTATAAGTCTGGAAATTTGTGTGAACGATAAACGTTAACGTTGAAAGTGAATATTGTCAGGGTATGGCTGAGTGACATAAGAGAATATATATACACACACACACACACACACACACACATATACATACAGTCGTATGCAAAAGTTTAGGCACCCTGACAATTGCCATGATTTTCATTTATAAATAATTGGGTGTTTGGATCAGCAATTTCATTTTGATATATCAAATAACTGAATGACACAGTAATATTCAGTAGTGAAATGAGGTTTATTGGATTAGCAGAAAATGTGCAATATGCATCAAAACGAAATTAGACAGGTGCATAAATTTGGGCACCCCAACAGAAATATTGCATCAATGTTTCGTAGAGCCTCCTTTAGCATTTGGAAGGTATTTTGGACCATTCCTCCTTGCAAAACAGCTCCAGTTCAGTTAGGTTTGATGGTTGCCGAACATGGACAGCCCTCTTCAAATCACCGCACAGATTTTCAATGATATTCAGGTCTTGGAACTGGGATCGCCATTCCAGAATATTGTACTTTTTCCTCTGCTTAAATACCAGCGTAGATTTTGAGCAGTGTTTTGGGTCGTAACTTCAACTTTGTGACTGATTCCTTAACATTATTCTCAAGTATCTGCTGATATTGAGTGGAATCCATGCGACCCTCAACTTTAACAAGATTACCAGTACCGGCACTGGCCACACAGCCCCACAGCATGATGGAACATCCACCAAATTTTACTGTGGCTAGCAAGTCTTGGAACGCTGTGTTCTTTTGCCTCCATGCATAACGCCACTTGTGTTATGACCGCTTGTCCAAATGTGTGTTTGCATACCTCAAGCAACTCTGTTTGTGGTGTGTGTGCATCACTCTCCCATACCCTGAATTGTTGAACAATGCACAGTCACACCATATGCAGCAAAATGATGTTGTAGGTCTTTGGAGGTGGTATGTGGGCTGTTTTTGACCGTTCTCATCATCCTTTGCCTCTCCGATATTTTACTTCTGGCCTTAACAAGAACTGTGCCTGAGGTCTTTCATTTCCTCACTATGTTCCTCACATTGGACACTGACAGCTTAAATCTCTGCAATAGCTTTTTTTAGCCTTCCGCTAAACCATAATGTTGAACAATCTTTGTTTTCAGGTCATTTGAGAGTTGTTTTGAGGCCCCCATGTTGCCACTCTTCAGAGAAGAGTCAAAGAGAACAACAACTTGCATTTGGCCACCTTAAAGGGACACTGAACCCAAATTTTTTCTTTTGTGATTCAGATAGAGCATGCAATTTTAAGCAACTTTCTACTTTACTCCTATTATCAAATGTTCTTCATTTTCTTGGTATTTTTATTTGAAAAGCAAGAATGTAATTTTAGATGCCGGCTCATTTTTGACAAACAACCTGGATTGTTCTTGCTGAATGGTGGATAAATTCATCCACCAATAAACAAGTGCTGTCCAGGGTTCTGCACTTTCTTTTTCAAATAAAGATAGCAAGAGAACAAAGACAAATTGATAATAGGAGTAAATTAGAAAGTTGCTTAAAAGTGCATGCTCTATCTACAAGTTCAGAATGCATATGATAGATATATTATTAACCCCTCCAAACAATTCAGAGATAAATATAGACTGGCTAAAACAGAAAGGGATATTTTTATTAAAAAAAAGGTATCATGGGAAGAACTTAAATTAAGCGCTAAATATAAAGGCCACTTTGGGAAGTCGGCCAAATTCCTATCCAGGCTAGATAAAACCAGGACAAAATCCAATACAATAGAAGCAATCAATGATGGGCCAGATAGAGTCACAGACCAGACTAAAATTAAAAACGTTTTTTTAGAATTCTATCAAAATCTATACTCTACAAAAGAAATAAACACTGAGATTAAGAATAACTTCTGGCATCAGATTATATTACCTAAAATTTCGCAAGAGTCAGTTAGTGTTCTTAACAGATCTATAACGAAAGAGGAAGTCTTGGAAGCTATAAATAATGCTAAGGCTAATAAATCGCCAGGTCCAGATCAGATACCTGCTGAGATGTACAAAATACTCAGAACAGAGATAGCAGATAGTTTAGTTTTACTATATAACCAATACTATATTAATGGTATAAATATGTCTAAATATTTTTCCGAGTCTATAATCTCACTGATCCTGAAAAAAGGGAAAAATCCATTAGATCCCAAGTCTTATAGACCTATTTCACTTCTCAATGCCGACTATAAGTTATTAACACATATTGTGGCAAACCGATTGAAAGCTTGTCTCGACCCTATTATTCATGCTGATCAAACAGGCTTTATGTATCAAAGATCTTCCATTAAAAACAGTCGGAAAGTAGCCTTGGTATTAGATCATTTCTGGAACAAAACAGCGGATAGGAAAACAGACAATCAGGATTTCGCATTAATTACCATCGATGCCGAAAAAGCATTTGATTCTGTGGTTTGGGATCATCTATTTACTGCATTGAATTTTTTCGGTTTTTCAGGACACTTTCTACAATTTATTAAAATCTTATATGACCACCCACGGTCTAGTATTTTAATTAATAATAGCTATACTGCGAATCTAACTCTATACAGGGGAACGAGACAGGGATGCCCACTCTCGCCTTTGCTGTTTAACCTGGCGATAGAACCTTTAGCTATCATATTAAGGCAAGAGCTGCAAGGTATTAGGTTAGGACAAGAAAAATTAGTTTTATCTTTATATGCGGATGATCTGCTACTATTTGTTAGAAACACCAAAAGAAGTATACCACAGGCTTTAAATATTATTGATAAATTTAGTTCTATCTCAGGGTATAAAATTAACACTAGTAAAACTGAAATCCTCTGGTTACGTAAGACCAAAAAAAGTATTCAAGAACACCCCTTTCAAGAGTCTGTGAGTATCAACTATCTAGGGATAAAATTTCATGTTGACCCTAACCAATGGTATAAATTAAACTACTCTACCTTTTTTAAAAAAGCCTCTGAGAAATTACAACGATGGATTGCTTTTCCTATTTCCCTTTCTGCCAAGGTGATGATTATAAAAACTATATTATTGCCCCAATTAATATACATAATGCAAAATCTACCACTATTTATAAAGGACCAAGACGTAAAAAGATTTAACAGTGAGTGTAGCAACTTCTTATGGAACAATAAGAGACATATGCTATCTATAACAAAATTAGTACTTAAGTTCGAAGATGGTGGTTTATCTCTCCCTGACATTAAAAAATACAATATAGCTATACTTGCGCGCTTCGCATTTGACTGGCTAGCAGAAGCTAACCACCTTACATATTGTTGTATAGAAGAACAACTGTGCGCCCCATATATATTGAAAGCTCTGTTGCACTGCCCAATAGCACAGCTGCCACACGACATAAAAAAACTGATATTAATACGGAATACTATAGAAGCCTGGCAAAAATTAAATAAAGTACTTAAACTTAAGTTTGAGATATCTCCATTTCTCCCAATACGAGGTAATCCAAAATGTATTCCCGGTCTATCTTATGAAGTGTATAATGTTTGGGCGCAAAAAGGCTTAATATATGTTTTTCAATGCCTAAACAATCATCTTCTGATGAGAACATTTGAAGACATTGCTAAAGAATTTTCTCTCTCAAACAAAAATTTTTATGCGTACCTTCAGATTAGACATTTTATAGTAGAAAGTAAAATATCAGAGCTTGAAGACGAAGGACGGGGCCAAATTGAAAAATATCTAATATGTTATAAAACAGGTAAACATAGTATCGCCCTACTCTATAAAATTATGTTAGCTAAGCAAGGTCAGTTAATAATCAATAGTCTTTGTGAGAAATGGAATACTCTTGACCCGGACATTTCTCCAGACATATTGAGTTTAAGTCTTAATTGGGTTAGGTGTGCTCCTATCTCTACGTCTTGGAAAGAATCGCACTTAAAGTAACTTAACAAGGCCTATCTTACACCTAAAAAATTGTCTAAATGGAATATGAATTCCTCAAACACGTGCCCTAGATGTAATTATTCTTTTTTTTTTTCTTTTTTTTTTTTTTTTTTCAAAAGCTTTATTGATACTACATCTCCAAGTTACAAAAAAATAAAAATACATTCTTCATTATTCATGTTTTACAAATAAACTTCTTATAGTACCATCTATAATTATGAACTAACTAATACAGAATTAACTCTTATAGCTAGAGTTCACATAATTCACCAGCAATCTTATCATCTAATGCCTTAAACTTAACCTTCTTCTTATATTTGAAACAAAAAAAGAAGGAGAAAATTCCAAATATATTAATTATAGAATATCATGATACTGGGGGGGGAAAGGGAAGAAAAAAAAAAATTATTTATAAAGACCCCCCTCTCCATTCTTCCCTGTCTCTCTCTCTGACTCCTCTACCATCCACCCCAACTCTGCGGGAATAATCCTGCTATGATGTTAATCATTACGTATTCTGTGTTTCTAAACACGGCTGTCAATTGAATTTGTATATTCAGGGGTAATGATAGAATTAACTTTTTCCATTTTTTAAAAAATAATTCTTCTAGCGGACTAGCTGGATCTCGTGAGTCATATTGTTCTAACATACACTGTTTAACTACTCCATTTTTACATGTCACCAGTTTGGGAGCCTTTGTCCCTTTCCAATCCTTCAAAATTAAATTTCTAGTTATAAAAATTATAGTATTAATTAAGTCATTCTCTTTAGCTCTGTCTGAGTATTTTACTTGGAAAAAAACATGAAAATTTTGAATCTCAAATTCTATATCAAGCTTCTTCTTGATCCAGTAATTAATTTGTCTCCATAGTTGGTTTACTTTAGGGCAACTCCAAAAATAATGAGTGATATCCGCTTCCTCTGCATTACACTTCGGGCACCTTACAGTAGTCCCATACCATCTGGATAAGTTCCTATTAGTTATATAGACTTTCCTAATTAGCTTCAAATGTGATTCTCGCCAGTTAGTTGGAACCCAAAATTTATAGTTTAACTTCAAAGATTGCTCAATATCTTTTAGGGTTAGATTTGGGAACTCTCTATGCCATCTATCTTTTATCAGCCGTATATGTCCTTCATTATTAAATGAGTTAATTACATTGTAAGTTATTGAGATTGATGTCTTGCCACTTTCATATAGCTTAATGACATTCTCTAACACCCCCAAAGACCAATTGGGGTTATATTTGGTTTGTAAGCTATTAATGAAGTGGCGTACTTGTAAAAAAGCAAAGAAATCTTTTTTCGGAAGATCGTAAATTCTAGCTAGGTTTATAAATGAGTTAACTGACAGATCTTCCGTTAGTAATTGTCTAACAAACATTAAGCCTTTCCTTTTCCATCTATGGAATACTGTTTGTGACAGACCCGGCTGAAATTCCGGGTTGCCACCAATACTGAGCACCTTTGTACAGTATGGATTAACCTGTACTCTGGAACATACCTTTTGCCACGCCTTTATAGTATTAATGATAATTGTCATTTTTGCGATTTTCTTAGGTATTCTATAGATAGGGCAGTGTAATAGTGTTCCCAACCTAAATGGTTCAGCCATAAAGTTTTCTATATTGCTAATTATTCCGTATTCTTGGGACGTTATCCAGTCCATTGCATATTTTGATGTGGTAACTAAGTTGTATGTCTCTAAATTCGGGAAATCTAGCCCTGCCGCTAGTTTGTTAAGTTGTAGTTTATCTAATCCGATCCTTGCCCTTTTCCCAGCCCATATAAACTGTGTACAATATTTGTTAAAATCTCTAATGTCCTTTTTGTGTAATAGTATAGGAATATTCTGGCAGACATATAGAATTTTAGGAAATATAACAGATTTAATTAACATTATTCTAGCTGTTATAGAGATAGGAAGATTGGACCATATTGATAATTTTCCTTGGCATTCCCTAAATACCCTAGGGTAGTTTAATTCATAGCACTCCATCATATTATTAGAGAGCATAATACCTAAGTACTTAATATGCTTTTGTTTTTTAAAAGGTAATGGTCCTTTCAACTTCGGAGGTTTCTTTAACCATAACAATTCTGATTTCCCATAATTAATCGTGTAGCCTGATATCTCGCTAAATAACTGTGTTTCTTCTAATAATAATGGTAAAGTTTTTTCTATGTTACTTAGGTATACAAGTAGATCGTCAGCGTAGAGCGAAAGCACCATTTTTTGATCACCAATAATAATTCCTGACAGGCATTCTCTTAAACGAATTGCAAAAGGTTTGATCGATAAATTAAATAACAGGGGCGATAGGGGGCAACCCTGCCGCGTCCCTCTCTGTAACCTAAACTTTTCAGAAGTTAAACCATTGACTATTACCGCTGACATCGGATTGTTATATAAGATTTTTATAACATTTATAATATTATCTTTAAATCCGAATTTCTCTAAGGTTGTAAATAAGTGGTCCCAGCTAATGTAGTCGAATGCTTTCTCAGCGTCAACAGCCAAAATTGCCGCGTCCAACATCCCATCCCCCATGTCATTTTTGATTTTATTTTGTATATGTTCTATTATCAGCATTGTTTTCCGAATGTTTTTAACAGGATTTCTCCCAGGCATAAAACCCGTTTGGTTATCATGAATGATATCTGATATATAGGGTTTTAATCGGTTAGCAATTATTGCGGTTAATAGCTTATAGTCTGTGTTCAATAATGAAATTTGACGGTAAGATGCTGGGTTTTCTGGGTCTTTATCTTTTTTGAGGATGAGTGAGATGTTGGACGCGGCAAAGTCGGAAGAGCATTGCTTCTGATATAGAAAATAGCCATTATATACATTATACAGGACCGGGGTTATTTCTTCTACTAATATTTGATAAAATTCCGCCGGTAGTCTGTCAGGCCCTGGTGCTTTATTACTTTTAAGCTTTCTTATCCCTTGTTCTATTTCAATTAATGAAATTGGTGAGTTAATACTTTCCATTATATCCTGTGACAGTTTAGGTAGTTTTACCTTCTCCCAAAAAATTTTTTTGGTCTCTGTATTGGTTATCCTTGCTGTATATATATTCTTAAAAAATTCTATGAAAACCTTCTGTATTTCTTTATTTGAGGTAGCTCTCTCTGACCCTTGTTTAATTGCCCCTATATTATTTTTAGTTCTACTTTTGGTTATAGAGGCTAAATATTTGGCTGACCTTCCCCTGAAACCACCGTATAGTGCTTTTATACGCATTTCTTCCTGAATCATATCATATGTTGCTTTATAAGTAAATCTCTCTGGGTCTTTAAATTTATGTATTTTTCCCAAAACATTCTCTTTGGTTGGGCTAGATATGCATTAAAACTGTTCCTTACTGCATTGGAAAGCTGTTCCTCCTGTTGTTTCTTTTTTCCCTTACTTTTGCAGAGGTATGCCTTTACCTCCCCTCTTAGTACTGCTTTACCACATTCCCAAAATATTTCGGGTTTGTTTTCATACGCCCTATTATGTAATGCATACTCTTGCCATCTACTCTTCAGCCAATTCTGAAAACTAGCACTTTTTGCTAAATGTCTGGGAAAAAATACGTCATTGCTAGCTTGTTTTTGGAAAGTTTTTAACTCTAAATCTAATAGAATTACAGCGTGATCTGATAACTTAATGTCGCCTATTTCAGCCCTTACTTTCTTACCCGTCATTATATCAGTTATTAGGAACATATCAATCCTTGAAAACGTCTGGTGTGATTGGGAGATACATGTAAAGGTTCTATTGTCTGGATTTTGAAGTCTCCAAATGTCTTTTGTTCCAGTTTTATGGCAAAATGTATGCAAAATTCGTGATTCTCTGTCTCTTCTAGCCCTACATTTACTGCTTAACCTATCTAAATTAGGCGAAAAAACCAAATTGAAATCTCCCCCTATAATCAAATCTTGGTCTCTATAAGCCATTAGTTTCCCTGCTAGTGTATCCCAAAATTGTCCATCTACTTTATTCGGTCCATATACATTACACAAAATAAACAATTTTCTATCAATTTCAATATGGATAATCAAGAATCTGCCTAGTGGGTCTATTATTTTCTTAGCTATTTTATATGTTAGTAGTTTATTTATTAATAATACCACCCCATTTTTCCTTTTATCATAATCAGACGATATTACCTCGCCTACCCACTTTGTTTTTAATTTAACAGCTTCTTTCTCAGGCAGGTGTGTCTCTTGTAACATCACTATTTGTGGTTTGCATGTTCCTAATAATTTAATAATTGATTTCCGTTTTAATGGGGATGATATCCCACCCACGTTCCAAGAGGCTATTTTTAAATTCTCATTCATTTATTCTAAGTTAATACTCCTTATTATACAGTAACTTTACCTGGCAAATCATCGCAAAAAGGACAACGAGAGACAGAGACATGGAGAGAGGGGAAAAAAAACAAAAAAAAACACACGGAACACAAAACCTCCTCTCCCCTCCCCCCCCCCCAGAACACTTCAAAGGCATTATATTTCGTACAACCATTAGGATAAAACCCCCTGTAAGTAATAAAACAAAACCTCAGCAACCGCTGTTCAAATAACATTTGTCTGGTGAGATAACCATTTGTATCTTTCATTACCCTCTTTGTACAATAACTCAATTTGAGGGTATGCTGTAACCATCCAATTCCCTTTATATATAGTCTGTATTTCCTTGATCTATCCCTCCTTAGACCTATTTTTATCTTGTGTGTAGATCGCATCCCATGAGAAAAAGTTCCTATCAAATACTTATCCAACCTCTTCTTTTAAGGTAGGGAATGTAGTGTAAATTCTGCCTATGTTATTGATTAATCCCTTTCTCTCTACAAAATATTCTCGCTTCCTGAGGGGTTTCAAGGGTCTTAGGCCCTTCCTCTGTTAAAATAATTAGCTTGGCTGGGTACACTAATCTAACGTTGTAATTTGCTTTGATCAGCTGTGAACAAAAGGGTGTCATTAATCTTCTTTTGGCCGAGGTCTCTGCCGAGAAATCTTGGAATAACATTATCTTATTTTGTTCTATCATAACTGGAAATGTTTTCCTATAATGCCTCATCATATTAACTTTATCTGTAAATTTTAAAAACTTAACAATTATCGGCCTCGGTTGTGACGCACCCTCTGGGTTCTTGTGAATTATCCCCATTCTATGTATTCTTTCAATTTGTAGCGGTTGGGACTCTGAGTACATATTCAGAGCTTTCGGTAGTGTATTAGTAATGAAATAAACCAAATCTTTAAAATCAGCATTCTCAGGGACCCCTATGATTCTAATGTTATTGCGTCGTGCCCTATCCTCCAAATCTTCTACCTTTTTCTGCATCGTATCTGAATGAGTCTGTAATCTTGTATTAGTCTGCTCTATCTGAGTCAATCTATCTTCTAAGTCAGACACCCTATTTTCTACCTCTTCTATTCTTGCAGTGAACTGTCTAACTTCAGTCGATAAAGAGTTGATATCATGCTTGATCTCCACTTTTAGGGCATCTAACTGCAACGTGAACACTCTGGAAATTTGTGCTACTATCTCAGCTGTATTGTTTGCAGATAGCTGGATCTCAGTATCAGTTTGCAGTGTCTCGGCACCTAACTCTGAGTTTTTGGGGTTATTCTTTTTATCTCTATGTCTCGGTGGCATAGCTGGGGAGCTCCCTTTAGAAGCCGCTATATATTTATCCATCAGAGTATTTATCAATTTTTAAGGGAGCAAGTGTAAACAAGTGTTGTGAAGAAAAAAAAAAAAAAGAGAGTGAAGTGCAAAAAGTGCAAAAATAAAAATATGGCTCTGTTTTAATAGAGCTTACACTTAAAAAAGTGGAAAAAAGATATCTCTAAAACTTATTTATCTCCTATATGTGTACCTTTAGTGAATTTTTAGTGAACTAAGTGTTATTTAAGTGAAATTCCAGTGATTACGGCCTATCTCCGAGACATTAAAGCAAAATAAGCAGTGCTGTATTCTTGTTTTGACCCAGATATTGTGTATGTTCTACCTGTGGTTTATGATACCGAGTTTACAAAAAAAAATCTTTGCAATGTTTCTAGACTGTGTCACTTAAACTACCAAGCCTGTGTATATATATATATATATTTGCACAATCTGAGGTATTATAGCCTTTATTACTACAGCTTCCGCCTCTCTAAAATCCTCTCTCCTAAGCTTACTACTTAAATGCAGATACTCTACAAAAAAAAAGGATCTCTCTGTGGTTTAGACTATGACAAAATTGGGTGTTTCCCCACTAGGGCTCTTTGAATTTTCAACCTAGGTACTCTATGACCAAAAAAAGAAAAAAAGAAAAAAAAAAAAAAATAGCACACAGCGTTCAGGTTTTAGTTTACATCTAGTATAACTCAAAGGCGGATACCGAGAACAGTAGATAGACACATACACAGATATCTAACTCTCATATATGTAATTATCTACTGTCAACTATATATATAAATGTCCTTATATATTTAAACTACTTCCAAGCCTCAAAAATTATTATATTCAACAATGGGTCTCTGCTTCTAAGTCGGTATCCGCAACCTTATAGACAGTAAGCATTATGAATATAAGTCACAACTACAATGGTAACCTGGTGGCAACCGGATGGGGAGAGAAAAACCAAGGCAAAAAAAAAAAAAAAAGCATAAAAAACAGAAAAAAGGAAAACACAGAGCAAAGCAACAGAAAGTCCAAAATCAAAATACAAACAAGTCCCCCTTTCCTTCTTCCCTGTTCAAGTTAGTCCCCTCTGAAAAAGGAAAGTTAATCTCTTCTGAAAAAAAAGAAAGTTAGTCCCCTCTGGAAAAAGGAAAGTTAGACCCTTCTGGGAAAAAAGAATATCTTTCCAGCTCTCTGGGCTCTACCGAAGCCTATGACTTCTCCTGGTCCTGCTTCTTTCTATTGTAACAGTCAAAGATGACACCGGCAGTCCATAACAGCCGTTAACTTATAATCTTCCTCTTCTCCTTGATATCAGAATGGGGGGTGTAAAAAATTTTATGACTCTTATGACTCTCTGCTTTCTTAGCTCCTACCCGAAGGTTATGGGAGCTCTACTTTGTACTCCTACCCGTAAGGGTTATGGGAGTCTGTCATGGCATATTTGGTGCCGTTAATTTGGTGTTTGCAATGATGTCGCTTTCTAGCTCCACAGTAAAACAAACATATAAGGACCTTTCCCAGCTGCACAGATACAGGATAATTTCCTCAGGCTGCAGTTTCCTCAACCTTTATTCCTCTTTATCCCTGTTTTGCCTGCTTCCCTTGTAAGGGCTTTGCTCAAGGGTGCTGTATAACGACTCTTCTCTCCCCCCCCTCCACTCTGCCCCTTTGGTTTTAATCAGCTTTAGTAATTTTACATAGTACCTTAGTGACCGTAGAATATCCGGTATGTATCCGTATGTATCCGCTGCCCAGAGGAACACCGTTAACTATCCCCTCACCTTGTGAGGTCAGGCACACCTCTCAGCAACACCACGATATCTTCTAGAGGGGGGGGGTGGGAGCTTGATGGGGTTTTTACCAGGGTCCACAGCGCTGCTTCAGGATCCGCTCCCCGCCGACACTTGCAGGGTACTGTTTCCTCGCTCCCGGCCGGGTGCTGTCTATACAGCCTGCACGCTGTGGGTAAGGCTCTTCCGTCCGCTTACTTAATTAGATTGGGTACTCCGTTTCTTAAATGAGCAATGAAGTTGCTTCAGACATAGAAGCCTCTCTTATGGCTGACTTCCAGGTGCTGACCGCTCCTGCAGTCTATCTGCTATCCGGGTCGCCTGTATGTAGCGGCCAAGGATCAATGCACCTGAGGAGCTGGTGTACAAGCTCGGGGGAGAAGCGCCAAGCTGCAAGCGTCCTGCTTGCTCCGCCTCTTCCGGAAGTCATATATGAATAAGTTGATCAGATGTAATTATTCTATGGCAGATATAATACACTGTTTCTGGAATTGCCCCAAAATTCTGCAGTTCTGGTCCAAAATAGAATTTTGGCTTAACAAAAGTCTAGACAACAAGATAAAAATTGAGTCTAAGCACATATTCTTTCTTTGTAACCCAGAGACTAATAGATATAATGTTAATCTTATTAACACAGCGATCATGCTGGGGCGCAATTTAATATTAAAGAACTGGAAAAGTAAAAAGGCCCCCTCACTGTCATGTTTCATAAATTTAATATATTCCCAAATAATCTTTGAACAATTGAGTATCTCGGTTCTACAAATTCAAAAGATTAAAGCCTTTTTTTTTTAAATGGCTAAAAGTTATTTTATCCTACCCACAAGATATTCAGTTTTCCCTTATTAATAACTTCTGAAGATCAGAGTATTTTGAAACTTTGATACTACAGGGGGTTTTTCCCACTGAATGGTATTAATGTGGTCGAATTGTGAGGGGGGAAGAGAGGAGCATTTGGGGGAGGGGGGGTGGTGAGAGATAAGAGAGAGAGAGACAGGGTTTGGTTGGGTTTTTTTTTTTTTTTTATTATTTTATTTTATATGTTTTTTGAATGAATGGACCCCCCTTTTTCTCTCATAATGAGGGTCAAGGTGGATGGATGCGAAGGTCCGGAAAATTCCAAAATGGATACTTGACTTTATTTTGTTTGAATTCTATTTTGAGAACAAGAGAGAAATATATGTAGAATTTTGCCTATGTGATATCAATACAATGTTTTTCTTGTTCTATAATTGTACCCATTTTTGTTTCAATAAAAAGGATTCTTTTTCAAATAAAGATAGCAAGAGAACAAAGACAAATTGATAATAGGAGTAAATTAGAAAGTTGCTTAAAAGTGCATGCTCTATCTAAA
Organism: Bombina bombina; assembly: GCF_027579735.1. Taxonomy (NCBI): domain Eukaryota; kingdom Metazoa; phylum Chordata; class Amphibia; order Anura; family Bombinatoridae; genus Bombina; species Bombina bombina. The sequence goes on from NC_069504.1 coordinate 649,174,689, forward strand.
TCACGAAAGAAAAAATGTGGGTTCAGTATCCCTATAAATACCTTTTCTCATGATTGGATGCACCTGTCTATGAACTTCAAGGCTTAATGGGCTCACCAAACCAATTGGGTGTTCCAATTAATCAGTGCTAGGTAGTTACAGGTATTTAAATCAACAAAATGACAATGGTGCCCAAATTTATGCACCTGTCTAATTTCGTTTTGATGCATAATGCTTCCCATACTATGACTGCATATTCCCCTACAAATCCTTATCTCTGGTATGTGCATAAGGACTCCATTTTAACCATGCTTCACATATTTTAACCCTGCTTCCCATACTATAACTGCATATTCCCCTACAAATCCTTATCTCTGGTATGTCTCTATTACCTTAAAAAAACAACTTTCTTTTCTTTGTCTTCCAGTTTGATAAGAAAGGTGCCATCTGGAATGTTTGCTTATGCCTTGTTTGATCCTGCTCTAATTTATGACCTTTGCTAATTAGAAGCATGTGACTGTTATTGCCTTTAAATTGAATATCCCCAGCTTGTTACAATCAAGCTTAGCTTGTTAGATCAATGCAGCATTGCATGTGTGTAGTTCTCTAAGTATGCTAGTTCATAAGTGTAGAGAGACTTATAACAACGGAGTTACATAACAACGGAGTGCACAACAGAGATAAGTACTTTTCAGATTTCCCAAATTAAATGCAAACATGCTACACTTTCTAATATCTGTATTAACCTTTTCCTCCCTTCTCCTTAAAGTCAGAGCTCTTCCATTCACGAACAGCAATCAGAACATTCATATTTCTCCTTCTCTTCTACCTTCCCCTCTCAACAACACACATGAACTCTATTCCTATCTCACATCTCTCAGCCAGCCATTCTTCACTGATCTTAAACTTAAACACTCACATAAGACACATTCTCATCTCCTTTCACTCACCATCTTTCTTCTTCTTGCAGCTGGGGATGTCTCGCCTAACCCAGGTCCACCCTCTGCTTCCCTCAGATCACTACCCCAAATGACACCTCATACACCTTGCCCACGTAACCCTCTAAACCTCATTAACTGCACCTCTATTAGTACACCCCAATTCTCGTGTGCCCTTTGGAATGCACGCTCGGTATGCAATAAGCTTACATCTATTCACAACCTATTTATTTCACATTCACTTAACCTGTTAGCCCTCACTGAAACTTGGCTTTCCTCCTCTAACACAACTGCTGTAGCCTCTCTGTCCTATGGCGGCCTGCATTTCAGTCACACTCCCAGGCCTGGAGACAAAAAAGGAGGAGGAGTAGGAATTCTCTTGTCTCCACACAGTACCTTTCACGGCATTCCTTCACCCCCCTCTCTTTCCTTCTCATCTTTTGAAGTTCACGCCATCCGCCTCTTCTCCCCTATAGCTCTTCGTGTTGCAGTTATCTATCGGCCCCCTGGCCCAGCATCACAATTTCTGGACCACTTTGAAGCCTGGCTTCCACATTTTCTCTCTTCTAATGTCCCTTCTATCATCTTAGGGGACTTTAAAATACCCCTTGATAATCCTAACATGCCTGCTGCCTCTAAACTTCTATCCCTTACCACCTCTTTAGGCCTGTCCCAATGGACAACATCTCCAACACACTGTGAAGGCAACTCTATAGACCTGGTCTTCACAAATCTCTGTGCTGTTTCCATTTCCCTTAACCTCCCCTTTCCTCTCTCTGACCACCAACTACTAACTTTCTTTCTTATTCTACCTGCTACATCTTTACAAGCCCCCAAAAAACTGCTACCTTACAGGAATTTAAATGGCTTGGATCTCACAGACTTTTCCACTCAACTGAGTCCTCTGCTCTCTGACATTTCATCCCTCTCTTGTCCAAACCTCATGACTCAACAGTATAATTCAGCACTAAAATTAACACTTGACAAAACTGCACCCTCCACACTTCGACGTACATCAATCACACGACGGCAACGGTGGCACACTAAACAGACCAGATATATTCAGCAATGCTCACGGGCTGCTGAACGGCAGTGGAGGAAATCACGCACCTGTTCTGATTTCCAGCATTATAAATTCACCCTTAAGTCCTATAACTCAGCCTGGCCAAACAAGTCTATTTCTCCTCCCTTGTGTCATCTCACGCATCCAATCCCAGAAAGCTGTTCTCAACCTTTAACTCCCTTCTACGTCCACCTGCCCCCCCACCCACTACCAACTTCACTGCTCAAATTATTGCTGATCACTTCAAAAATAAAATTGACACCATTAGAAAAGAGATTTGCACCTCACACTATTAACAAAAATCTATGCTACTTCCCTCCTGTAACAGAGGAAGAAGTCTCTGCACTTCTATCCTTGGCTCATCTCACAACCTGCCCTCTTGACCCTATTCCTTCATGACTTATTCCTTTTATTCCTTATTTCTTTAACCAATCTCTCACCGCTGGCACATTTCCTGACACATTCAAGCATGCGTCAATCATACCAATCATAAAAATGCCCTCCCTTGACCCCTCCACCCCTTCTAACTATCGACCGGTCTCTTTACTTTCCTTTGCTTCAAAATTATTGGAATGACTAGTCTATAATCAGCTAACTCAATTTCTCACAACTAACTCCTTACTTAATCCACTACAATCTGCTTTCCGCCCTAAACACTCAACAGAAACCGCTCTTGCTAAAGTAACAAATGACCTGTTATCAGCTAAAGCAAAAGGCCATTACTCCTTACTAATTCTTCTTGACCTGTCCGCAGCTTTTGACACAGTTGATCATCCTCTCCTCCTAAAAATACTACATTCATTTGGCATCCGAGACACAGCCCTCTCCTGGTTTGCATCATATCTGTCAAACCTCTCGTTTTCAGTTTCCTTTAACAACATATCTTGTGATCCTATGCCTCTCTCAGTTGGAGAACCGCAAGGCTCTGTCTTGGGCCCCTTGATTTTCTCTCTCTCTTTACATCCTGCCTTGGAAAACTTATAGCCTCCTTTGGATTCCAGTACCACTTGTATGCTGATGATACCCAAATCTATCTTTCCTCTTCCGATATCTCTCCCTCTTTACTCAACCAGATTTCTGACTGCCTCTCTGCAATTTCCTCTTGGATGTCTTCACACTACCTCCAACTCAATCTGTCCAAAACTGAGCTGCTTCTTATCCCCCCCTCTTCGAGACATCCAACACCTGACATTTATCTGACGGTTGGAGACTCTATTCTCAACACCTTGGGGTCACACTAGACTCAGAACTCACATTCAACCCACATATACAAGCGCTTACCAAATCCTGCCATTCACACCTACGCAACATTTCCAGAATTCGTCCCTTCCTTACTCAAAAAACTACAAAAGTACTTATTCATTCCCTCATTTTGTCACACATTGATTATTGCAATCTACTCCTAAATGGCCTTCCAAAACACAACCTCTCCTCCCTCCAATCTATTATGAATGCTTCTGCTAGACTCATCCATCTAAGTCGCCGATCTACATCAGCTGCTCCGCTCTGCCAGTCTCTACACTGGCTCCCCATACACTCCAGAATACAATTTAAAGTATTAACCCTAACTTACAAAGCACTCAACAGTCTAACTCCCAACTTTATTTCCTCTCTCATCGTGAAATATTCCCCATCCAGTCCTCTTCGATCAACCTCTGACCTACGTCTCTACACTCCTGTTATCTCTACGTCCCACTCCCGCCTCCAAGACTTTGCACGTGCTGCTCCTGTCCTCTGGAACTCTCTACCCCGCTCCATAAGACTGTCTCCAACCTTATATAGCTTCAGACGCTCCTTGAAAACTCAGCTATTCAGAGAGGCTTACCATCTCTCCTCCATCCCTCATCTGAACCAAACTAATACATGTACATGAACTGCCTGACTCACTGCTGCAAATACAACCGATGTAACAAGCTACCCCAACCTTATGTCTCTGCACCCTTAACCTATAGACTGTGAGCTCTCCGGAGCAAGGCCCTCTTCCTCCTGTACTAGATTTGTTTAGTTTTGTTATGTTTTGTATTTTATCACAAATCTTTGTCATTGTATACCCCTATCATTGTACCCAGCACTACGGAATTTGGCGGCGCTTTACAAATAAATGATAATAATAATATTGCACATTTTCTGCTAATCCAATAAACCTCATTTCACTACTGGAATATTACTGTGTCCTTCAGTCATTTGATAGATCAAAATGAAATTGCTGATCCAAACACCCAATTATTTATAAATGAAAATCATGGAAATTGTCAGGGGTGCCTAAACTTTTGCATACGACTGTATATATAATACGATAAAATAATTAATCTGTAGGGGGCGGAGCCAAGCCGTGCTGGAACATGGCCGCAGTTTAAGTTTGCTCCGTAGATACCTTCAGTCTCAGCATTAATAACATGCAGGTTTTGCTTGCAAAATATCCCTAAAAGCCACTTTTCTGCCAAAGGAGGTTGCCCTGCACACTTACGCTAACATTTCAGAAGCCGGTACTGGTGCCTGTACCTCCCGTGACTGCGGCCTCACTACTACACCCTCATCGCGGCATCGCCGCGACCTCCATCCACCTTGCTGCCTTTTGAGTCACTTCTGCAACCCGAGCCTGATATACCCCACCACTAACACAGACTCACCAACTTCAGCTGCGATCCTACCGCTAACCCGACAAGGGGCCGCTACTCAAAGCCTGTGTGCCTGTAGCGCCCATAACTGTCCTCTCATCCACGTGACCTGGAGGCCTACATCACCACCGGAACGGCCCCTTACCGCTGCTTGCCGGAGCACCGCCAGGCTTCAAATACAGAATCTGCTCACAAATGTGACACGCTCCTGTGTGCTTCAGTTCCTCACCAGGATCAGGACTAACCCCACTCGCCCGGGGCTGCTGAGCGAGTTGTGCGCTCTGATCAGGACCTCCACCACACGGCATGGCTGACACTGGCAACACTCCACCTGCTTGCCCCAGCTAGTGCCTAAAACACTCAGTGCCATCTAAACACGGCTGTTCACAAAATTACAGGCACTAACTAATTACAGATCCTGACTTACCCTAACTATAAGAGGAGACCAAAATCTTCCCATAAACCACACTATAGCTTCCACTCGCAATAAAGAAGCATTTATATTAGGCATACCGCACCTAGTTTGAGGATTAAAGTTTTATATCCCAGGGACCTTAAATCATACAGCAACACCCTCTCATATGCCTAAAGGAAATACGATGACCCCCAAAAAAGGGAATAAAACAGACAAACCAGGGAAGCCCCAATCTCAAACCCCCTCAGTGTCCTCATTTTTTCAAACCCCAGACCCTGCAGCCGCGGCCACTAACGATACACCTGAGACCATGGACACACACGGATCCTCTGAAACTTCAATCTCTCAACAAGACTCATTACAAGCCATACAGGCTAAACTTGCATCCCTCCCTTCTAAGTCAGATCTAGAGTCTCTTAAATCTTTTATTAGAGATGAAATGCGCGACCTAAAAAGAGACCTGAATGAGATGGGAGCCAGAATTGACTACCTGGAAGAAGGTCAGGAATCCCTTAACAACTTGGTCAGCGCCAATACACAACAGTTATCTATCCAGGACTCCATGACGCAATCTCTACAAGATAAAGTGGAGGATCTAGATAACCGGGGACGCAGGAATAACCTGCGGATCCGAGGCATCCCTGAGGAGGTCCCTGCTGACCATCTAAGAGACTATCTTATTGAATTCTTTCAATACCTGCTCCCTAACTCTCCTCCATTGCCCAACGAAGACATCGACAGGGCCCACAGGGCTCTACGTCCTATGCCAAAACCCCCCCTACCTCCACGGGATGTCATAATTAGATTTCTACGCTTTACCGACAAAGAGTCCATATGGCAAGCGGCAAGAACACGTCAATCTATAACCTTCCGGGGGCACTCATTGCAGGTCTATCAAGATCTAAGTCCACTCACAATACAAAGACGTAAAGAAATTAAATTCATTACCAGCACACTTCAAGAACACCACATAAAGTACAGATGGGGCTACCCATTCAGCCTAATCGTTAACCATAATGGATCTCAACTCACCTACAAGGACTATAATGATCTAGACCTCCTATCAAGATCGCTTAACATCCACTTCAACCCACCCAAAGAACCAATCCTTACCACTTCTTCAGCAGCACCTGAACCGGGCCCTTCCGGATTGGAAGCTCAGAGGCCCCGGTGGTCCATGGTCCAGCCTAAAAGGAGGAAGACTGACATCAACCCAACCAGCTCTACTACAAAGTGATCATTCTCTCAGGACAACTCCTTATATCTCTCTTGTCCCCGCAACATGTACCTCACCCCCCCTAGACTTCTTGGGTTGTTGCCCATGTTCTACCTCTGCTGCTTTCCTGGCAGAGGCGAAGTTGTAAGGACAATACATATAGTGGTAACGTATAGATATGTATGTGTTACAATTGTTAAGTGTTAATAACTGATAGTTCTACTTAGTGTTTTCATCTAATAATGTTTACCTATTAGTTGGCTGGGGTTGGCTGTAGAGATAGGTATTGAATCTGATGCAGAAGACGTTATTACCGGCTTCCATACCTTATGGGGCACTCTCACACCCAAGTGTAACACACATAGATAGTTATCTAACAATCTGATTTTGGTACAACCTCAGTCTGCCCCGTACTTAACCTCCTGGGTTTCAATAGCCCAAGGCACACCCCAGTTTTCTTCAGACTATCTAGAGATTTACTACTTTATGGTTCCATAGACTCTCTAGTGTTAACTCCTACAGCCCCAGTTAATAGACCTAGGCGAAAAGGAGAAACAAAGCCCTTCTATCTCAGCACTGTAACAAATTTAGTTAAAAGTTTTAAACTCTCATAGAGCTCCAGGTAATGATGTTCTCTGTGCTTAACAGTATATAGAGGAGAATCATCTATCCAATAAATTGTACTGTGCCCCCCTACTATAGGCTAATAATTTAGAATTTTCTTTAAAGCACACACCTGTGTGCTTTAACTACACCGAGCCCCCTACTCCCATCTTAACCGGGCCCAGTACATTTTCTACTACTTCATAAGTATAATCCCCTACCCGAGGTTAAATCATTCAACATAATTTACACTATTTCATTAAGTACCTCTTAGTTAACTTACTCCTTTCTATATATGGGAATGTGCTCCTCTCTTCCTAGTTTATTGTCCTGCTTATTACTGTATTTCCATATCCTGAGACATTGACTGGTATCGGTCTTTCCCCCCCTTGGCAAAGTGTATAGATTTGTCAATACACTGTTACAAGTTTATTATGCTCATGTCCTTTATTGCTTGTTGTTTCCTGTTTTGTTCTTAAAGTTCAACGGTTATGTATGTTTTTTAGTTCATTTTTGTCCGGTCCGGGGGAAGGCACTCTTTCACACTAATAAGATCAGCCCACTATTGATAACCTACTCATCTCCCCTTTTAAATTAATGGATACTACACGAACTCAAATTAAGCTAATCTCCCATAATGTAAAGGGTTTTAACAGCCCACAAAAAAGATCCATGGCCCTAAGAGATTATAAACGGAATAGAGGAGATATCCTTTTCATTCAAGAGACTCACTTTAAGAGGGGTCGAGAACCCAAGTCTAGCTTGCAGAAGTATGGTGAGGTATATCTCTCTTCTCACACAACCAAACATAACGGGGTGGGAATTCTACTGAGCAGACATCTCCCACTTCAAATCTCTTCCATACACAAAGACAACGAGGGGAGGTATATTATTTTAGTCGGCTCCCTATTCCACAAGCCAATTACATTGGTGAATCTATATGCCCCCAATGTCAACCCTGCTCCCTTCTTCAATACGCTTAGTAAGAAAATTTTGGAGGTAGCTAAAGGCAACATGGTCCTGGGGGGAGACTTTAACTTAGCACTTCACCCACCCCTTGATTGCTCGACAGGTACATCCTCAGTACCTAATAAAACCTTGAAACATATCCAACAATCCCTATTTCAGCTCACGTTACACGACACTTGGAGACTCCAACACCCCGACGTCAGGGACTACACGTTCTATTCCAACCCACATCGACTTTACACTAGAATCGACTACATTTTTACAGACGTATCCAACTTGTCACATATTACGAAAACAGAAATTCACCCATTGACCTGGTCTGACCATGCAATGATCAGCTGTCAATTTAACTGGTCCCCTTCCTCTCCCTCTCCACCTAACTGGAAATTTGACGACTCCATGCTTAGAGACCCAGTGACCTACGCTCAAATACAAAAGGCTCTAGTAGACTACTTTAGAGACAATGACACTACTGATGTAGACATTCATAGTATATGGAACGCACATAAATGCGTCATCAGAGGCGAACTGATAGCTCTCAAAGCCGCTAAGAAGAAACAACAACAGACTTATCTTAACTCACTTCTAATTGATCTCGCTAAACTTCAAGAAGCACACAAAACGTTCCCCACAAGCTCCTCCCTCCTAGAAAGCATTACACACAAACGCCAACAACTTAATCTCCTTTTGGGTACTCAGGCCAAACAAAAAGCCCTATTTCTTAGAAAGATATATTACGAGGGAGCAAACAAGCAGGGTAGAATGCTTGCTCGCCAACTTAAAAGAAGAAATAACAGACGACACATAATGGGTATTCGGGGAACTGATGGTTCTACTAAACACTCGACCTCTGACATCTTATTAGCTTTTAAAGACTATTACGATAACCTCTATAATATCAGACGCGACAGAGATCCCCCTTCCCAGGAAGACATTAACGACTATCTCTCCAGCCTAAACCTCCCAAAACTAACTAATGAACAGAGAGACGAATTAGATAACCCATTTAATGAAGAGGAAATCATTGGAGTTATCTCCTCTCTCCCCCCAGGAAAGACCCCTGGCCCTGACGGATTCGGAAACTCATACTATATCCAATTCAAGGAATTGCTTTCTCCATACCTTTCAAGATACTTCTGCAGTGTAGATGGAGAAAAAGACTTCCACCCCACTTCCCTCCGGGCCCATATCTCGGTCATCCCTAAGCCTAACAAGTCCCCAGATACAATATCGAATTATCGCCCGATCTCACTAATTAACTCGGACTTAAAGATTTTCGCGAAAATTATCGCTAATCGTGTAAACCGTCTCCTCCCTAACCTCATCCACAATGATCAAGTAGGTTTTGTCCCTGGCCGTGAGGCAAGGGACAATACTGTTCGAAACATACAACTGATTTGGTATATCTCCCAAAATAAATTCCCTGCGGTAATAGTCTCCACAGACGCGGAAAAGGCTTTCGATCGGGTCAACTGGTCCTTCCTTCGATCATCTCTTGAAGCCTTCGGCTTTGGCCCAATCACCTTAAAGAGAATATTTTCATTATATAATTCTCCTAGCGCTAGTATCATACTTAACGGTTCCCTATCCCCCCCAATAGCAATAAAGAATGGCACTCGTCAGGGCTGCCCTCTCTCCCCCTTATTATTCGCACTATTTATTGAAACATTGGCCTCTAAAATCAGAAACAATACAGATATAACTGGAATATCCATAGCTCAGGACACTTATAAACTGTCCCTATTCGCGGACGACATTCTACTTACCCTTACCAACCCCGAAACCTCGATCCCCGCTCTCCTATCGGAACTCTCTACTTTCCAAGATCTAGCGGACTTTCTCATAAACCACAACAAGTCTGAGATCCTAGACATTGGCCTCCCGCCCAGCTCGGTGGAATTCATCAAACGGGATTGCCCTCTTAGATGGTGCAGAGGCACCTTAAAATACCTGGGCATCAACCTCTCTCGCTCATTCGACGCGCTATTCCGTGATAACTTTATCCCTCTCAAAACCACAATAATGCGCGACCTATCCTCCTGGAAGGCAAAAAAGCTCTCTTGGTGGGGTCGGATAAACACAATAAAGATGAATACTTTCCCGAGATTACTTTATATCATGGGGGCTCTCCCAATCCCCATACACCCTAAATACATAACCCAAATACAAAACCTGTTTGGCACCTTCATCTGGGATAATAAACCTCCAAGAATCAATAGAGACACAATGTTTCTATTGAAACCACAGGGGGGACTAAGTGTGCCCAACCTTCACGAGTACAGAAACGCCATTTACCTGCAGAGGATCCTCGACTGGAGAGTGGGGACATCCCAGAGACGGTGGGTTCGCTTAGAGAGACAGTTGTCCCCAGACATTCCCCTCCCGAGCCTTTGCTGGCGCCCAGACCTTAACGTGACAATTAGACGAATTCCTAACCCTATTATTAAGGAGACCGCTCAGATCTGGAGAATGACAAACATGCATCACCCTCTCCTTTCGTCTATTCCTAGTCCCTTGACGTCCTTAACATATAACCCAGAGTTCTCCCTGACATACCCAAGGGCTCCACCACCATTGGATATGGTAATAAAAGATATTTCTGCCTATGACATAACTACCAACGAGGTCTTGTGCACACAAAAACAGCTAATAGACAAGGGATTTGACTGGGCGAAAAACTGGTTTACTTATAGACGCGTTCATAACTACATCTCTACCCACAGCAATAAAAATAACCTGACCCGCACTCCTACTAACTTAGAGAAATTATACCTGACTAACACACCAACCAGGCACTCCCTATCTATGATATATAAAATCCTTCTTCAACCTCCCCCGGGAAATCTCCCCTACTCCATCGAGATGTGGGAAAGAGAACTAGGGAAAATAATTCTTCCACAGGTGGCAGTCAACATATTCTTAAACACAAAAAGATCATCTGTCTCTTCATCCATTATAGAGACCAATTACAAAATCTTACACTGCTGGTACCTAACCCCCCGCAGACTCCACCGCCTGTTCTCATCTACAAGCGACAGGTGCTGGAGGTGCGGGCATGTGGGCAGCGGGATGGGCCACATGTGGTGGTGGTGCTCACGTCTGAACCACTACTGGTATGAGGTCATACATGAAATCGAAACTATTTTTCAAATCTCGATCCCACCTGACCCTCTGATCTGGCTTTTGAATAAATCCACCAAATTGCCCTGCAGGTCCTTAACCCCTCTTTTTCGTATCTTTACGAACAGTGTAAAATTGTTAATAGCTAAACTGTGGAGGACAAGAGATATCCCTACACTAACCAACTGGCGTGATAAAGTATCAGAATTACTAGAACTTGAGGAATACTCTGCCTATAAGAGAGGTATTACCGACAACTTTACGGCCCTTCAGTATATCTGGGACGAATACAAACGAAATATTACTGACTAGCTCTGTTATATTAGATCTTACCCCTAATTAGATAGACCCCCCCCGGGCCCGGACAACTTTTCCCCCTTCCCCCCCCCCCCCCCCCTTTTTTTTTTTTTTTTTTTTTTTTTTTTTCCTTATTATTACCTTTTTAATTTTTATTTATTTTCTTTTAGTCTCACTTTGTTTTACACTGAAAAACTTGTTACACTATGTCATTCCTTCCTCTCTCTATGACTATGATTAATGAATAGGGTTTCGTTCATGGAGGAGGACAGACTATACAGAAATTGTAAAACATGCAATGTATGATCTTGTATCATTTCCTTTTTTTTTTCTTTTGTAACACTCCCTGTTTAACAATTAATAAAAAGAATTTAACTAAAAATAATTAATCTGTATATGAAACTCTGGCTAATGTAAGTTGCATTAAATTCTAAAATCAAACTTTTCAGCCCAGACCTCTATACACTCAATACACAGACTGCTGCTTTGATGTATTTCTAAATAACCCCTTCTCCCCATACACTCGGAATTAAGGTAAGAAAAATCTGATTGGCTGATTGAATCAGCCAATCAGATTGAAGTTCAATACGATTGGCTGATCCAATCAGCCAATCGGATTGACCTCGCATTCTATTGGCTGTTCCGATCAGCCAATAGAATGCGAGGTCAATCCGATTGGCTGATTGGATCAGCCAATCGGATTGAACTTCAATCTGATTGGCTGATTCAATCAGCCAATCAGATTTTTCTTACCTTAATTCCGATTGGCTGATAGAATCCTATCAGCCAATCGGAATTCGAGTGACGGCAGCTTGGATGACGTCCCTTAAAGGAACCGTCATTCGTCGTTAGTCCGTCGGTTGAAGAGGATGGCTCCGCGTCAGCTGGCTGGAAGATGGCTCCGCTCCGGATGGATGAAGATAGAAGACCCCGCTTGGATGAAGACTTCTACCGGATGGAGGACCTCTTCTTGCCCCGCTTGGATGAAGACTTCTACCGGATGGAGGACATCTTGTTGCTCCGCTTGGATGAAGAATTCGGCTCGGCTGAGTGAAGACGACTCAAGGTAGGGAGATCTTCAGGGGGTTAGTGTTAGGTTTATTTAAGGGGGGTTTGGGTGGGTTAGACTAGGGGTATGTGGGTGGTGGGTTTTAATGTTGGGGGGGTATTGTATTTTTATTTACAGGTAAAAGAGCTGATTACTTTGGGGCAATGCCCCGCAAAAGGCCCTTTTAAGGGCTGGTAAAAGAGCTGGTTACTTTTTAATTTAGAATAGGGTAGGGCATTTTATTATTTTGGGGGGCTTTTTTATTTTATTAGGGGGCTTAGATTAGGTGTAATTAGTTTAAACTTTTTGTAATTTTTTTTATTTTATGTAATTTAGTGTTTGTTTGTTTTTGTATTATAGATTAGTTTATTTAATTGTATTTCTCTTGTTAAGTGTATCCAGTCCACGGATCATCCATTACTTGTGGGATATTCTCCTTCCCAACAGGAAGTTGCAAGAGGATCACCCACAGCAGAGCTGCTATATAGCTCCTCCCCTCACTGCCATATCCAGTCATTCTCTTGCAACTCTCAACAAAGATGGACGTAGTAAGAGGAGAGTGGTGTATTATAGTTAGTTTTTTAACTTCAATCAAAAGTTTGTTATTTTTAAATGGTACCGGAGTGTACTGTTTTATTAAAGGCAGTATTAGAAGAAGAATCTGCCTGTGATTTCTATGATCTTAGCAGAAGTAACTAAGATCCATTGCCGTTCTCACATATTCTGAGGAGTGAGGTAACTTCAGAGGGGGAATGGCGGGCAGGTTTTCCTGCAATAAGGTATGCGCAGTTAACATATTTCTAGGGATGGAATTTGCTAGAAAAATGCTGCTGATACCGGATTAATGTAAGTTAAGCCTAAATGCAGTGATTTAATAGCAACTGGTATCAGGCTTATTAACAGAGATACATACTCTTTTAAAAGTGTAATATAAAACGTTTGCTGGCATGTTAATCGTTTTTACATATGTTTGGTGACAAAACTTATTGGGGCCTAGTTTTTTCTCCACATGGCTGGCTTGATTTTTGCCTAGAAACAGTTTCCTGAGGCTTTCCACTGTTGTAATATGAGTGGGAGGGGCCTATTTTAGCGCTTTTCTGCGCAGCTAAAATTACAGACAGAGACATTCAGATTCCCTCTGCATGATACAGGACATCTATGAAGGGCTCAAAAGGCTTCAAAAGTCGTGTTTGAGGAGGGTAACAACCACAGTAGACCTGTGGCAGTTGTTATGACTGTGTTTAAAAACGTTTTTGTCATTTATTATTCCGTTTTTGGTATTATGGGGTTAATCATCCATTTGCAAGTGGGTGCAATGCTCTGCTAACTTGTTACATACACTGTAAAAATTTCGTTAGTATAACTGCCTTTTTTCACTGTTATTTCAAATTTTGCCAAAATTTGTTTCTCTTAAAGGCACAGTAAAGTTTTTTATATTGCTTGTTAACTTGATTTAAAGTGTTTTCCAAGCTTGCTAGTCTCATTGCTAGTCTGTACAAACATGTCTGACACAGAGGAAACTACTTGTTCATTATGTTTAAAAGCCATGGTGGAGCCCCATAGGAGAATGTGTACTAAATGTATTGATTTCACCTTAAACAGTAAAGATCAGTCTTTATCTATAAAAGAATTGTCACCAGAGGGGTCTGTCGAGGGGGAAGTTATGCCGACTAACTCTCCCCACATGTCGGACCCTTCGCCTCCCGCTCAAGGGATGCACGCTAATATGGCACCAAGTACATCAGGGACGCCCATAGCGATTACTTTGCAGGACATGGCTGCAATCATGAATAATACCCTGTCACAGATATTAGCCAGATTGCCTGAATTGAGAGGCAAGCGCGATAGCTCTGGGGTTTGACGAGATACAGAGCGCGTAGATGCTGTAAGAGCCATGTCTGATACTGCGTCACAATATGCAGAACCTGAGGACGGAGAGCTTCAGTCTGTGGGTGACGTCTCTGAAGCGGGGAGACCTGATTCAGAGATTTCTAATTTTAAATTTAAGCTTGAGAACCTCCGTGTATTGCTTGGGGAGGTATTAGCTGCTCTGAATGACTGTGACACAATTGCAGTGCCAGAGAAATTGTGTAGACTGGATAAATACTATGCAGTGCCGGTGAGTACTGATGTTTTTCCAATACCTAAAAGGCTTACAGAGATTATTAGTTAGGAGTGGGATAGACCCGGTGTGCCCTTTTCCCCACCTCCTATATTTATAAAAATGTTTCCAATAGATGCCACTACACAGGACTTATGGCAGACAGTCCCTAAGGTGGAGGGAGCAGTTTCTACTTTAGCAAAGCGTACCACTATCCCGGTTGAGGACAGTTGTGCTTTTTTAGATCCAATGGATAAAAAATTAGAGGGTTACCTTAAGAAAATGTTTATTCAACAAGGTTTTATTTTACAGCCCCTTGCATGCATTGCGCCTGTCACTGCTGCGGCGGCGTTCTGGTTTGAGGTCCTGGAAGAGGCCATCCATACAGCTCCATTGACTGAAATTATTGACAAGCTTAGAACACTTAAGCTAGCTAACTCATTTGTTTCTGATGCCATTGTTCATTTGACTAAACTAACGGCTAAGAATTCCGGATTCGCCATCCAGGCGCGTAGAGCGCTATGGCTTAAATCCTGGTCAGCTGACGTGACTTCAAAGTCTAAATTACTCAACATTCCTTTCAAGGGGCAGACCTTATTCGGGCCTGGTTTGAAGGAAATTATTGCTGACATTACTGGAGGTAAGGGTCATACCCTTCCTCAGGACAGGGCCAAATCAAGGGCCAAACAGTCTAATTTTCTTGCCTTTCGAAATTTCAAGGCAGGTGCAGGATCAACTCCCTCTGCTTCAAAACAAGAGGGAACTTTTGCTCAATCCAAGCAGGCCTGGAAACCTAACCAGTCCTGGAACAAGGGCAAGCAGGCCAGAAAGCCTGCTGCTGCCTCCAAGACAGCATGAAGGAGCGGCCCCCTATCCGACAACGGATCTAGTAGGGGGCAGACTCTCTCTCTTCGCCCAGGCGTGGGCAAGAGATGTTCAGGATCCCTGGGCGTTGGAGATCATATCTCAGGGATATCTTCTGGACTTCAAAGCTTCTCCTCCACAAGGGAGATTTCACCTTTCAAGATTATCTGCAAACCAGATAAAGAAAGAGGCATTCCTAAGCTGCGTGCAAGACCTCCTTGTAATGGGAGTGATCCATCCAGTTCCGCGGACGGAACAAGGACAGGGGTTTTATTCAAATCTGTTTGTGGTTCCCAAAAAAGAGGGAACCTTCAGACCAATTTTAGATCTAAAGATCCTAAACAAATTCCTCAGAGTTCCATCATTCAAGATGGAAACTATTCGAACCATTTTACCCATGATCCAAGAGGGTCAGTACATGACCACAGTGGACTTTCAAATTGTCAAGTCTCATACAGAGATAGTTCTGGCATTTCTGAGGTCGCATGGGTGGAAAGTGAACGAAGAAAAGAGTTCTCTATCTCCTCTCACAAGGGTTTCCTTCCTAGGGACTCTGATAGATTCTATAGAAATGAAAATTTACCTGATGGAGTCCAGGTTATTAAAACTTCTAAATGCTTGCCGTGTTCTTCACTCCATTTCGCGCCCCACGGTAGCTCAGTGCATGGAAGTGATCGGCTTAATGGTAGCGGCGATGGACATAGTGCCATTTGCGCGCCTGCATCTCAGACCGCTGCAATTATGCATGCTCAGTCAGTGGAATGGGGATTACACAGATTTGTCCCCTCTACTAAATCTGGATCAGGAAACCAGAGATTCTCTTCTCTGATGGTTATCTCGGGTCCATCTGTCCAAAGGTATGACCTTTCGCAGGCCAGATTGGACCATTGTAACAACAGATGCCAGCCTTCTAGGTTGGGGTGCAGTCTGGAACTCCCTGAAGGCTCAGGGTTCATGGACTCAGGAGGAGAAACTCCTCCCAATAAATATTCTGGAGTTAAGAGCAATATTCAATGCTCTTCTAGCTTGGCCTCAGTTAGCAACACTGAGGTTCATCAGATTTCAGTCGGACAACATCAACCATCAAGGGGGAACCAGGAGTTCCCTAGCGATGTCAGAAGTCTCCAAGATAATTCGCTGGGCAGAGACTCACTCTTGCCACCTGTCAGTGATCCATATCCCAGGGGTAGAGAACTGGGAGGCGGATTTTCTAAGTCGTCAGACTTTTCATCCGGGGGAGTGGGAACTCCATCCGGAGGTGTTTGCTCAATTGGTTCTCCGTTGGGGCAAACCAGAACTGGATCTCATGGCGTCTTGCCAGAACGCCAAGCTTCCTTGTTATGGATCCAGGTCCAGGGACCCAGAAGCGGCACTGATAGATGCTCTAGCAGCGCCTTGGTTCTTCAACCTGGCTTATGTGTTTCCACCGTTTCCTCTGCTCCCTCGTCTGATTGCCAAAATCAAACAGGAGAGAGCATCAGTGATATTGATAGCGCCTGCGTGGCCACGCAGGACCTGGTATGCAGATCTAGTGGACATGTCATCCTTTCCACCATGGACTCTGCCTCTGAGACAAGACCTTCTAATACAAGGTCCTTTCAATCATCCGAATCTACTTTCTCTGAGACTGACTGCATTGAGATTGAACGCTTGATCCTATCAAAGCGTGGCTTCTCCGAGTCAGTAATTGATACCTTAATACAGGCACGAAAGCCTGTCACCAGGAAAATTTACCACAAGATATGGCGTAAATATCTTCATTGGTGTGAATCCAAGAATTACTCATGGAGTAGGGTTAGGATTCCTAGAATATTGTCCTTCCTCCAAGAGGGTTTGGACAAAGGATTATCAGCTAGTTCTTTAAAGGGACAGATTTCTGCTCTGTCTATTCTTTTACACAAGCGTCTGGCAGAAGTTCCAGACGTTCAGGCATTTTGTCAGGCTTTAGTTAGAATTAAGCCTGTGTTTAAACCTGTTGCTCCCCCATGGAGCTTAAACTTGGTTCTTAAAGTTCTTCAAGGGGTTCCGTTTGAACCCCTTCATTCTATTGATATCAAACTTCTATCATGGAAAGTTCTTTTTCTGATGGCTATTTCCTCGGCTCGAAGAGTCTCGGAGTTATCTGCCTTACATTGTGATTCTCCTTATCTGATCTTTCATTCAGATAAAGTAGTTTTGCGTACAAAACCTGGGTTTTTACCTAAGGTGGTTTCTAACAAGAATATCAATCAAGAGATTGTTGTTCCATCATTATGTACTAATCCTTCTTCAAAGAAGGAACGTCTTTTGCATAATCTAGACGTAGTCCGTGCCTTGAAGTTTTACTTGCAGGCTACTAAAGATTTTCGTCAAACATCTAACCTGTTTGTTGTTTACTCTGGACAGAGGAGAGGTCAAAAGGCCTAGGCAACCTCTCTTTCTTTTTGGCTTCGGAGTATAATCCGTTTAGCCTATGAGACTGCTGAACAGCAGCCCCCTGAAAGAATTACAGCTCATTCTACTAGAGCTGTGGCTTCCACCTGGGCCTTTAAAAATGAGGCCTCTGTTGAACAGATTTGCAAGGCTGCGACTTGGTCCTCGCTTCATACCTTTTCAAAATTTTACAAATTTGATACTTTTGCTTCTTCGGAGGCTGTTTTTGGGAGAAAGGTTCTACAGGCAGTGGTTCCTTCCGTTTAAGTTCCTGCCTTGTCCCTCCCATCATCCGTGTACTTTAGCTTTGGTATTGGTATCCCACAAGTAATGGATGATCCGTGGACTGGATACACTTAACAAGAGAAAACATAATTTATGCTTACCTGATAAATTTATTTCTCTTGTAGTGTATCCAGTCCACGGCCCGCCCTGTCCTTTTAAGGCAGGTCTAAATTTTAATTAAACTTCAGTCACCACTGCACCCTATGGTTTCTCCTTTCTCGGCTTGTTTCGGTCGAATGACTGGATATGGCAGTGAGGGGGAGGAGCTATATAGCAGCTCTGCTGTGGGTGATCCTCTTGCAACTTCCTGTTGGGAAGGAGAATATCCCACAAGTAATGGATGATCCGTGGACTGGATACACTACAAGAGAAATAAATTTATCAGGTAAGCATAAATTATGTTTTTAGTTTAGCTAATTGTAGGTAATATATTTAATTAATTTATTGATAGTGTAGTGTTAGGTTTAATTGTAACTTAGGTTATGATTTATTTTACAGGTAATTTTGTAATTATTTTAACTAGGTAGCTATTAAATAGTTATTAACTATTTAATAGCTATTGTACCTAGCTAAAATAAATACAAACTTGCCCGTAAAATAAAAATAAACCCTAAAATAGCTACAATGTAATTATTAGTTATATTGTAGCTATATTAGGGTTTATTTTATAGGTAAGTATTTAGTTTTAAATAGGAATAATTTATTATAGTAAATTTAGTTTGTTTTATTTAAATGATATTTAAGTTAGGGGGGGTGTTAGGGTTAGGGTTAGACTTAGGTTTAGGGGTTAATACATTTATTATAGTAGCGGCGACGTTGCGGGCGGGAGATTAAGGGTTAATATTTGTAGGTAGGTGGCGGCGATGTTAGGAACGGCAGATTAGGGGGTTAATAAAATTTATTATAGTGTTTGCGAGGTGGGAGTGCGGCGGTTTAGTGGTTAATACATTTATTATAGTGGCGGCGAATAGTGGCGGCGAGGTCCGGTTGGCAGATTAGGGGTTAATAAGTGTAGGTAGGTAGCGGCGACAGTTAGGGGGGGGGCAGATTAGGGGGTAATAAATATAATATAGGTGTCGGTTATGTTAGGGGCAGTAGATTAGGGGTTCATAACTATAATGTAGGTTGCGGCGGTGTCCGGAGCGGCAGATTAGGGGTTAATAATATAATGCAGGGGTCAGCGATAGCGGGGGCGTCAGATTACGGGTTAATAAGTGTAAGGTTAGGGGTGTTTAGACTCAGGGTTCATATTAGGGTGTTAGGTGTAGACTTAGAGAATATTTCCCCATAGGAAACAATGGGGCTGCGTTAGGAGCTGAACTCTGCGTTTTTGCAGGTGTTAGGTTTTTTTTCAGCCAGCTCAGCCCCATTGTTTCCTATGGGGATATCGTGCACGAGCACGTTTTTCCAGCTTACCGCTGCCGTAGGCAACGCTGGTATTGAGGGTTGAAGTGGAGCTAAATTATGCTCCATGCTCCCTTTTCTGAAGCTAACGCAGCCATTCAGACAACTCTAAATACCAGCGTTGTCTTAAGGGTGCGCTGGAAAAAAGCAGCGTTAGCACCGCGGGTCTTTACCGACAAAACTCTAAATCTAGGCATTGGTATTCTTAATTGAAAGCTTAACCTGGTAGGTTCATATGCTATTTTCTTAGACCTTGAATGCCACCTCTTTTCAGAATGCATTTTAACAGTTTTTCACCACTAGAGGGTGTTAGTTCATGTATTTCATATAGATAACACTGTGCTTGTGCACGTGAAGTTATCTGGGAGCAGGCACTGATTGGCTAAACTGCAAGTCTGTCAAAAGAACTGAAATAAAGGGGCAGTTTGCAGAGGCTTAGATACAAGATAATCACAGAGGTTAAAAGTATATTAATATAACTGTGTTGGTTATGCAAAACTGGGGAATGGTAATAAAGGGATTATCTATATTTTAAAACAATAAAAATTCTGGTGTAGACTGTCCCTTTAATGAAATTGAATACAATTTCCCAATAACCAATAAGAGACAAGCTCAGAATAAGAGCGTACCCAAATTTCACCAATGTTTAGAAAAGAAGTGGGTTTTATCAGAGAGATAAAAACCCTTCGACAGGAAGTAAAAGGGGCTTTTTGCTTCTTATCTTGGATTACTGACAAACTGCTGCATTGGAAGTACACATAATTTTGTAAGACAAAATTGGGCCTAACATTTACGTCCAGACTTGTGCATCCTCTCTTATATGACGGTGAAAACAATTTATCTGTAAAAGCTGAAACTCTCAAATATTGGTTGTGTGGTAATGCATTAATGGTTATTTTATATTTTTAATAGATTTTAGCAAATAAATCCTTTATAGCATAGTATAGCTGCAGCTTGTGAGTTAAAAGGTATCTTATTCTTATATTTAATATTGATTAGACTAGGGTAGTAGGTGTTCTGGTGTTAAATATTATTATTAAGAAAGGATTTATATATTTTTATGTCATAAGTTAATTGCAGTTATTGTGATATATTTTAGAATTTGTTTTATTGTGGCTAAATAAGAAGTGTTTCATGCTAGATTAATTGGCATACGTTAAATTGATAGTATTGTGTAACAATCTCTGGGTTTAAGTGAAGTGTATTAGATTATATGGGGTTGAAAATAGCTTAATTATATTTCCCATGAAATTCCATAGATTTATTAGGATTTGGTTATATTGTTAACTAAGCATTGTCAAGTTAATACAGGTAGCCCTCAGTTTACGCCGGGGTTAGGTTCCAGAAGGAATGGTTGTAAATCGAATCCGTTGTAAATTGAAACCCAGTTTATAATGTAAGTCAATGGGAAGTGAGGGAGTTAGGTTCCAGGCCCCTCTCAAACTTGTCATAAGTAACACCTAATACATTATTTTTAAAGCTTTGAAATGAAGACTTTAAATGCTAAACAGCATTATAAACCTAATAAAATAATCACACAACACAGAATATATAAATAAACTAAGTTAAATAAACAGAAATGTTTGCTAAACAGCATTATAAACCTAATACAATAATCACACAACACAGACTTCACTTGCATTTTTCTGCAAACAGTTCTTTCTATGCATTCCAATCTGGTCTAATTTATAGACAGGAAGATCTTGTTCCTTTGAAATCTGCTCGATAGCTTAGGTCTGGTTAAACTGATTAATTTCAGCTTGCTTTGCTTTGCTGCAACACACGCGGACAGCTCCACCTACTGGCAATTTTAATCAATGCACTGCTTCTCAATGCTTTTCAATAGCAGTCACATGACTGGAAAACAAGGTTGTTATTCTGAAACGGTGTAAATTGAACCGTTGTAAACCGAGGGCCACCTGTAGTCCATATTGTGGTATTGGAGCAAGTGTTGCTGGCTAATTATAAATTGTCTTGTAAGTTTATAGTAATATCTGGGGCGCGATCCGATATACGGCGTAGTTTGCGGCACAAGCGAGGAAACCCGCGTCACCCGCAGTTTCAGCTCGCAACTCGAGCTATCCAATATACGGCGCCGTCAGATGCTAACGTGCCGTAAGTCAGATAAACCAGCGATGTCCAGAAATCTGCGCAAGTACAAATTTCTGGCGTCGCCAGTGACTTGCGCCACGTTAGAAACTGCCGGCGCCTACAAAACCTGACTAAAGTATGAAATCACCCGCACTGTCTAACACGCCTCCTAAACATAGCCCGACACGTCTAACCCTCTATCCGCTATCCCCCCTCACTATCCTAACAATAAAAAAAGTTATTAACCCCTAAACCGCCGCTCCCAAACCCCGCCGCAACCTAATAAAGTTATTAACCCCTAAACCGCCGCTCCCGGACCCCCCGCCAGCTATATTAAATCTATAACCCCCTAAAGTGAGCCCCTAACACCGCCGCCATCTACCTTACCTACCCCCTAAAGTGAGCCCCTACCCCGCCGCCATCTATTTTAAAATTATTAACCCCTAATCTAATCCCCCTACTCCGCCACCATCTATATTAAATTATTTAACCCCTAAAATACTAAACTTTCTCTACCACTAAACCTAAGTCTAACCCTACAAATAGCCCTGAAAAGTGCTTTTTGCGTGGCATTACCCCAAAGTAAGCTGCTCTTTTGCCAGCCCTTAAAAGGGCTTTTTGCGGGTCATGCCCCAAAGAAAACTGCTCTTTTACCAGCACTTAAAAGGGCTTTTGGCGGGGCTTTGTCACAAAGTAATCAGCTCTTTTGCCTACAATCTAAATCCCCCTACACAGCTGCCACCTATAATAAATGTATTAACCCCTAATCTAATCCCCCTACACCGCCGCCAGCTATATTAAACACATTAACCCCTAATCTAATCCCCCTACACCGCCGCCAGCTATATTAACTATATTAACCCTAATTATATTAGGGTTAATATAGTTAATATAATTATTATATTATATATATTAACTATATTAACTCTAATTATATTAGGGTTAATATAGTTAATATCGTTATTATATTATATATATATTAAGTATAATAACCCTATCTAACTCTAACATCCCTAACTAAACTCTTATTAAAATAAATCTAATATTAATATTATTAATTAAAATATTCCTATTTAAATCTAAATACTTACCTATAAAATAAACCCTAAGATAGCTACAATATAATTAATAATTACATTGTAGCTATGTTAGGGTTTATATTTATTTTACAGGTAAATTGTAAATTATTTTAACTAGGTATAATAGCTATTAAATAGTTATTAACTATTTAATAGCTACCTAGTTAAAATAATTACCCAATTACCTGTAAAATAAATCCTAACCTAAGTTACAAATACACCTACACTATCAATAAATTAAATAAACTACAAATATCTATCTAAAAATACAATTAAATAAACTAAACTAAATTACAAAAAAAAAAACACTAAATTACAAAAAATAAAAAAAAGATTACAAGATTTTTAAGCTAATTACACCTATTCTAAGCCCTCTAATAAAATAATAAACCCCCAAAATAAAAAAAATGCCCTACCCTATTCTAAATTAAACAAGTTCAAAGCTCTTTTACCTTACCAGCCCTTAAAAAGGCCTTTTGCAGGGCCAATCGGATTGAACTTGAATCTGATTGGCTGATTCAATCAGCCAATCAGATTTTTCTACCTTAATTCCGATTGGCTGATAGAATCCTATCAGCCAATCGGAATTCGACGGACGCCATCTTGGATGACGTCATTTAAAGGTACCTCATTCGTCGTTCAGTCGTCGGCCGGGATGGATGCTCCGCGTCCGGGGAGCGAAGAAAGAAGATTGAAAATGCCGCTTGATGGAAGATGCTGCCGGATGGAAGAAGACTTTGCTGCCGCTTGGAGAAAGGCATCGCCGGGATGAAGACTTCTTCTTTGCCGCTTGATTGGACATCGCCCGGATCGGATGAAGAGTTCTGCCCGGCGGGGTGAATACAAGGTAGGGAGATCTTCAGGGGGGTAGTGTTAGGTTTATTTAAGGGGGGTTTGGGTTAGATTAGGGGTATGTGGGTGGTGGGTTGTAATGTTGGGGGGTGGTATTGTGTTTTTTTTTTTCAGGCAAAAGAGCAGTTTTCTTTGGGGCATGCCCCGCAAAAGGCCCTTTTAAGGGCTGGTAAGGTAAAAGAGCTTTGAACTTGTTTAATTTAGAATAGGGTAGGGCATTTTTTTATTTTGGGGGTTTATTATTTTATTAGGGGGGCTTAGAATAGGTTAATTAGCTTAAAAATCTTGTAATCTTTTTTTTATTTTTTTGTAATTTAGTGTTTGTTTTTTTTGTAATTTAGTTTAGTTTATTTAATTGTATTTTAGTTTAGATATTTGTAGTTTATTTAATTTATTGATAGTGTAGGTGTATTTGTAACTTAGGTTAGGATTTATTTTACAGGTAATTGGGTAATTATTTTAACTAGGTAGCTATTAAATAGTTAATAACTATTTAATAGCTATTATACCTAGTTAAAATAATTAACAATTTACCTGTAAAATAAATATAAACCCTAACATAGCTACAATGTAATTATTAATTATATTGTAGCTATCTTAGGGTTTATTTTATAGGTAAGTATTTAGATTTAAATAGGAATATTTTAGTTTATAATATGAATTAGATTTATTTAATAAGAATTTAGTTAGGGGTGTTAGGGTTAGATAGAGTTAATATAGTTAATATAAATACTATAGTAACTATATTAACTATATTAACCCTAATATAATTAGGGTTAATATAGTTAATATATATAATGTAATAACTATATTAACTATAATATACTTAGGGTTAATATAGATAATATAGCTGGCGGCGGGGTAGGTAGATTAAATTAGGGGTTAATAATTTTAATATAGATGGCGGCGGTGTAAGGGGCTTACATTAGGGGTTAATACTATTAATATAGGTGGCGGCGGTGTAGGGAGGGCAGGTTATAGGGCAAAAGAGCTGTTTACTTTGGGGCAAAGCCCCGCAAAAGGCCCTTTTA
This sequence comes from Bombina bombina, assembly GCF_027579735.1. Lineage (NCBI taxonomy): Eukaryota > Metazoa > Chordata > Amphibia > Anura > Bombinatoridae > Bombina > Bombina bombina. Next base: position 649,199,074 of record NC_069504.1, read on the forward strand.
AGGGCTGGTAATAGAGTTTATTACTTTAGGGGGATTAAATTAGGGGTTAATAATATTAATATTGCTGGCGGCGGTATAGGGGGATTAGATTAGGGGTTAATAATTTTTATATAGGTGGCGGCGGTGTAAGGGGTCAGATTAGGGGATAGATAAGGTAGATGGCGGCGGTTTTAGGGGTTCACATTAGGGGATAGATCAGTTAGATGGTGGCGGTTTTAGGGGCTCACAGTAGGGGGTTAGTTTATGTAGATGGCGACGGTTTAGGGGTTAATAACTTTATTAGGGATTGCGGCGGGGGATCGCGGTTGACAGGTAGATAGACATTGCGCATGCGTTAGGTGTTAGGTTTTATTTAGCAGATTGCGGTTGACAGCTAGATAGACATTGCGCATGCGTTAGGTGTTAGGTTTATTTTGCAGGTAGTTTAGGGAGTTACGGGGCTCCAATAGTCAGCGTAAGGCATCTTACGGCTGCTTTTTGTGGCGAGGTGAAAATGGAGTAAGATTTCTCCATTTTCGCCACGTAAGTCCTTACGCTGTATATTGGATACCAAACTGGGCTGGTTTGGTATACCTGCCTATGGCCCAAAAAACTACGGGCGACAGCAGAAATATACGCGCATAACTTCTAAGTTACGCCGTATATAGGATACCAAACCAGCGCAAATATTGGCGTCACCAGCTTTTGCGGGCGACGATTTATATCGGATCGGGCCCCTGATGTTTAATTTATTTGGAGCTAAAGTTAACTTTTAGAAATATATTTTATGGTTTGCTTTGTATAGAAAATTGTAACAGCATAGACATATATAATTGATTCATAATCTTTTTTCTACATAAATATATTCAGTGTGTATACAAAGCTTAAAGGGACACTGAAACCAATTTTTTTTTCTTTCGTGATTCCGATAGAGCATGCAATTTTAAGCAACTTTCTAATTTACTCCTATTATCAATTTTTTTCATTCACTTGCTATTTTTATTTGAAAAAGACATCTAAGCTTCTTTTTTGGTTCAGTACTCTGGACAGAACTTTTTTTATTGGTAGATGAAGTTATCCACCAATCAGCAAGAATAACCCAGGTTATTCACCAAAAATGCGCCGGCATCTAAATTTTACATTCTTGCATTTAAAATAAAGATACCAAGAGAATGAAGAAAATGTGATAATAGGAGTAAATTAGAAAGTTGCTTAAAATTGCATGCTCTATCTGAATCACGAAAGAAAAAATTTGGGTTCAGTGTCCCTTTAACTGTTCAGAACTAAGGAATAAATATTAATTTTTAATAAAAATATAGTTACGTAAATATATATAATACTTTGGAGGTTACTACTGAGGTATAATTAAATAATATTGTAACCTAGGTTTTATCTAACAATATGTAGACAGGTTTTACGCTTGACAATTTTAAATGGTAATATTTCTAATTCACCATTTTCTTTAACACGAGTAGGGATGTGCAAGATTGTGAACTTAGTATCCTTGGTGTTTCGTCATTACTTCATCTTTTGGTTTCTCGAGAGGCACACTGAGGCCAAAGAATATCAAAAAGAGGCTACCATTCTACATATTTGCACCAGTACAATATAGCACTGCATGACATGAGAGTTGTGCTATATTTACACACTGTGTTTTGTATTTTATTTCACTTTACACTTTAGATGAACTTTTATTAATTTTAAACTTTGCACTTTCTATTTTGAACCGTGCTCTCACACCTGAAATGTTAATTAAGGTAGCGAGAAGCCGGTATATAAGACAGGATGTATTTGATTACTTTATTCAGCCACTTAGTAATACAAAAATGCTTCTGAGAAAGGCAATTTTTGCTGAAATACGTAGAGCTACTGAAATCAAGCTGAAGATATAGTTTGTATTTTAAAAGTTTTTTATTAAACAACGTTTTACTGCATCCTGTCTTCGGAAATCGATTTTGTCCGAGGAGAAAATATACGCACCCAATAACCCAAGATGTCATGTAAGTTCTTTCAACTTAGTATTCTTGGTGTTTCGTCATTACTTCACTATTGTGATCTTTTGGTTTTCTCGTGAGACGCACGGAGGCCAAAGAAAATCAAGAAGAGGGTTGGAAGTGCCACCATTTTACACATTTGCTCCAGTTCAATATAGCACTGCATGCCATGAGAGTTGTGCTGTATTTACACACTGTGCTTTATATTGTATTTCACTTTACACTTCAGATGAACTTTTATCAATTTTAAACTTTGCACTTTCTATTTTGTATTTACAAATTCTGATTATGCCTTCACAGTTTCTGTGTAACTTTAACAAATTAGTTGCATACTTTTGCGCGATCCGATTTACGGCGTAGTTTTTGGTGCAAGCAAGGGAACCCGCGCCGCCCGTAATTTCACCTCGCACATCGGGGTATTACATATACCCCGCCGGCAGTTCCTAAAGTGCCGTAAGTCGGATAAACTAGCGATGTCCAGAAATGAGCGTAACTACAAATTTCTGGAGTCGCCAGTGACTTACGGCACTTTAGAAACTGACTGCGCCTAAGAAAAACTAACTAAAATGTTAAATCTCCCATAACCTGCCTCCCAAAAATAAGCCCGACACGTATACCCCTATATCCGCAATCCCCCCTCTCACTCCTAATAATAAATGTATTAACCCCTAAACCGCCATAGCCCACAATGCAATACACCTATTAAAGTATTAACTCCTAAACCGCCATAGCCCACAACACAATACACCTATTAAAGTATTAACCCCTAAACCGCCATAGCCCACAACGCAATACACCTATTAAAGTATTAACCCCTAAACTGCCATAGCCCACATAGCCTATTAAATCTATTAACCCCTAATCTGCCGCCGCCAACATTGCCGTCACTATAATAAAGTTATTAACCCCTAAACCTAACCGTAACAGCCCCTAACTTAATTATTATTTAAATAAATCTAAATAATATTACTATTAATAACTTAAGTATTCCTATTTAAAACTAAATACTTACCTATAAAATAAACCCTAAGATAGCTACAATATAATTAATAATTACATTGTAGCTATTTTAGGATTTATTTTTATTTTACAGGCAACTTTGTATTTATTTTAACTAGGTACAATAGCTATTAAATAGTTAATAACTATTTAATAGCTACCTAGTTTAAATAATTACAAAATTACCTGTAAAATAAATCCTAACCTAAGTTACAAATACACCTAACACTATACTATCAATAAATTAATTAAATAAATTAACTACAATTATCTAAAATTAAATACAATTAAATAAACTAAACTATAGTACAAAAAACCCACTAAATTACAAAAAATAAAAAAATACAAGAAGTTTAAACTAATTACACCTAATCTAAGCCCCCTAATAAAATAAAAAAGCCCCCCAAAATAATAAAATGCCCTACCCTATACTAAATTACAAATAGCCCTTAAAAGGGCCTTTTGCGGGGCATTGCCCCAAAGTAATCAGCTCTTTTACCTGTAAAAAAAAGAACAATCGCCCCCCAAAAAATTACAACCCACCACCCACACACTCTAAATGCGCATAGAATGCGAGGTCAATTCTACTGGCTGATCCAATCAGCCAATCGGATTGAACTTTAATCCGATTGGCTGATTAAATCAACCAATCAGATTTTTCCTACCTTAATTCCGATTGGCTGATAGAATCCTATCAGCCAATCGGAATTCGAGGGACGCCATCTTGGATGACGTCATTTAAAGGAATATTCATCGTTAGTCGTCGGCCTGGGAGGATGCTCCATGCCGGAATTCTTCAAGATGGAGCCGTTCCTCGTCGGATGGATGAAGATAGAAGATGCCGCTTGGATGAAGACGTCTGCTGGTCCAGATGTCCTCTTCTGCCCGAATAGGATGAAGACTTCTGCCGGTCTGGATGTCCTCTTCTGCCCCATCGGATGAAGACTTCGGCCCGGTTTGGTGAAGACAGCTCAAGGTAGGGTGATCTTTAATGGGGTAGTGTTAGGTTTTTTTAAGGGGGGATCGGGTAGGTTTTAGAGTAGGGGTGTGTGGGTGGTGGGTTGTAATGTTGGGGAGGGATTGTTCTTTTTTTACAGGTAAAAGAGCTGATTACTTTGGGGCAATGTTCCGCAAAAGGCCCTTTTAAGGGCTATTTGTAAATTAGTATAGGGTAGGGCATTTTATTATTTTGGGGGGCTTTTTTATTTTATTAGGGGGCTTAGATTCGGTGTAATTAGTTTAAACTTCTTGTAATTTTTTTTATTTTTTGTAATTTAGTGGGGGGGTTTTGTGCTATAGTTTAGTTTATTTAATTGTATTTAATTTTAGATAATTGTAGTTAATTTATTTAATTAATTTATTGATAGTGTAGTGTTAGGTGTATTTGTAACTTAGGTTAGTATTTATTTTACAGGTAATTTTGTAATTATTTTAACTAGGTAGCTATTAAATAGTTATTAACTATTTAATAGCTATTGTACCTAGTTAAAATAAATACAAAGTTGCCTGTAAAATAAAAATAAATCATAAAATAGCTACAATGTAATTATTAATTATATTGTAGCTATCTTAGGGTTTATTTTATAGGTAAGTATTTAGTTTTAAATAGGAATACCTTAAGTTATTAATAGTAATATTATTTAGATTTATTTAAATAATAATTAAGTTAGGGGCTGTTACGGTTAGGTTTAGGGGTTAATAACTTTATTATAGTTATAGTTATATTATTTAGATTTATTTAAATAATAATTACGTTAGGGGGGTGTTAGGGTTAGATTTAGGTTTAGGGGTTTATAAATTTAATATAGTGGCGGCGACGTTGGGGGCGGGAGATTAGGGGTTAATAAATTTAATGTAGGTGGCGGCGGTGTAGGGGGGTCAGATTAGGGGTTAATACATTAATGTAGGTGGCGGCGGGGTCCGGGAGCGGCGGTTTAGGGTTAAACACTTTATTTAGGTGCGGCGGGGGTCCGGGAGCAGCGGTTTAGGGGTTAATACATATAATATAGATGGCGGTGGGCTCCGGGAGGGGCGGTTTAGGGGTTAATACACTTTATTAGTTATTGCGGTGGGGGATTGCGATTGACAATTTTAGGGAGTTACAGTGCTCCCATACTCAGCGCATGGCCTGCTACGGCTGCATTTTATGGCGAGGTGAAAATGGAGTAAGATTTCGCCATTTTCGCCACGTAAGGCCTTGCGCTGGATATTGAATACCGATTTACGACGCGGTCCCATGTTAGTCTATGGGAGTAAGAATTGTGGGCGACGGGTGAAATATATGGGCGTAAGTTGTATGCTACGCCGTATATGTGATACCAAACCCGCGCAAAAACCGGCGTCACTGGCTTTTGCGGGCGACGCTGCATATCGGATGGGGCCCTTTGTATACAGTGGGGCAAAAAAAGTATTTAGTCAGCCACCAATTATGCAAGATCTCTCACTTAAGAAGATGAGAGAGGCCTGTAATTTTCATCATAGGTATACCTGAACTATGAGAGACAAAATGTGGAAACAAATCCAGACAATCACATTGTCTGATTTGGAAAGAATTTATTTGCATATTATGGTGGAAAATAAGTATTTGGTCACCTACAAACAAGCAAAATTTCTGGCTCTCACAGACCTGTATCTTCTTCTTTAAGAGGCTCCTCTGTCCTCCACTCATTACCTGTATTAATGGCAAATGTTTGAACTTGTTATCAGTATAAAAGACACCTGTCCACAACCTCAAACAATCACACTCCAAACTCCACTATGGTGAAGACAAAAGAGCTGTCGAAGGACTCCAGAAACAAAATTGTAGACCTGCACCAGGCTGGGAACACTGAATCTGCAATAGGCAAGCAGCTTGGTGTGAAAAAAATCAACTGTGGGAGCAATAATTAGAAAATGCTCCACGCAAGATCTTACCCCGTGGGGTCAAAATGATCACAAGAACGGTGAGCAAACATCCCAGAACCACACGGGGGGACCTAGTGAATGACCTGCAGAGAGCTGGGACCACGTTACCATCAGTAACACACTACGCCGCCCAGGGACTCAGATCCTGCAGTGCCAGACGTGTCCCCCTGCTTAAGCCAGTACATGTCCGGGCCCATCTGAAATATGCTAGAGAGCATTTGGATGATCCATAAGCGGATTGGGAGAATGTCATATGCTCAGATGAAACCAAAGTAGAACTGTTTGGTAGAAACACAACTCGTCGTGTTTGGAGGAGAGAGAATGCTGAGTTGCAACCAAAGAACTACCTACTGTGAAGCATGGGGGTGGCAACATCATGCTTTGGGGCTGTTTCTCTGCAAAAGGAACAGGATGACTGATCTGTGTACATGAAAGAATGAATGGGGCCATGTATCGTGAGATTTTGAGTGCAAACCTCCTTCCATCAGCAAGGACATTGAAGATGAAACGTGGCTGGGTCTTTCAGCATAACAATGATCCCAAACACACCGCCCGGGCAACGAAGGAGTGGGCTTCGTAAGAAGCGTTTTTCAAGGTCCTGGAGTGGCCTAGCCAGTCTCTAGATCTCAACCCCATAGAAAACCTTTGGAGGGAGTTGAAAGTCTGTGTTGCCCAGCGACAGCCCCTAAACATCATTGCTCTAGAGGAGATCTGCATGCAGGAATGGGCCAACATACCAGCAACAGTGTGTGACAAACTTGTGAAGACTTACAGAAAACGTTTGACCTCTGTCATTGCCAACAAAGGATATATAACAAAGTATTGAGATGAAATTTTGATATTCACCAAATACTTATTTCCCACCATAATTTGCAAATAAATTCTTTCCAAATCAGACAATGTGATTGTCTGGATTTGTTTCCACATTTTGTCTCTCATAGTTGAGGTATACCTATGATGAAAATTACAGGCCTCTCCTCATCTTCTTAAGTGGGAGAACTTGCACAATTGGTGGCTGACTAAATACTTTTTTTGCCCCACTGTATGTATGTGTATCTTTTACAAATTACATTGCACTTTGCATTTCTTCTGTTTAAATTAAAACTTAAAGGAAATTGTAGTGCAGACTTTACAGGGGCAAAACTTGCTGAGTTTTCTAAAATTATGGGAGGAACCTGGAAGTCCCAGAGAGGTAGAAGATGCCTTTCATAGAGAGTAATGAAGCTTTCTGGGATACAAAAGTTCACATGGGAGAGAGAAGGTAACTGGAAACCCCAGGGGCTGATATAAAGCCTCAGTCTGCATCAATTACAAGTTAAACTGAAATGTTTTCACTACAATTTAACTTGCTTTTGTCTATATTTTAGTATATATTACTTTTCTGTTAGATAACATAAGTGTATTGTGAATTCTGAGCAAACTTCAGTTGCATACAGCTGGCAGAAAAAAATCGGTGAGAGCAACTTGTTTAAAATGTTTACAAAAGACTTATGAGAGAGATTCAGACATACCCTAGGAACTCCCCTGTTTAGCCCAGGGAACTGCCCTGTCCCTCCCACTTTCTGAAACTGTCAGTTTTAGTTTACATTGGAGCAAATACAAAGTGCAATGTAAATTGTAAAAGATGCACAGAGGTATACAAAGTATGATCCTAATTTGTTAAAGAAATAAAAAAACTTTCAAACATAATCAGGATTTGCAAATCACTGCTAGATCTAAATCTAAATGTATGAAAATATAAGTGCAAAGCTCAAATGCAATAATACTGAAAGGACCAAATCTGAAATGTATAGTAATATAAAAAACAGCACAAAGTATAACAAAACTCTCATATCATGCAGTGATATATTGCACTGAGATTGTCTCTCCTTCATATACACAAAAGAGAGAGATCTCACAGTGCTTGAGAGTTCCATACTTATACTGAACTACAATTTCTCTCCAAGGTAGATAATCCTTTGAATATCACGGCCATAGTGAAATAAATATCTCTCAAGGAAAATTTTGTGCAGAGAGCTTTAGATCATTAGACCCTTTGTATTAAAATGTGTTATATCTACAAACAAAACTTCTCCTTACAATGCTTCAATTAAAATTCATTCACCAAGATTACGAGTTTTACGGTAACAGGGGTGCGTTGCTAACGAGCATTTTTTTTTCACCGCTCACTTAAGACAATGCTGGTATTACGGTTTTTTTTAAACCCGGCATTAGCCGCAAAAAGGTAAGCGTAGAGCAAAATTTAGCTCCACATCTCACCTCAATACCAGCGCTGCTTACGGTAGCGGTGAGCTGGCTAAACGTGCTTGTGCACGATTTCCCCATAGGAATCAACGGGGGAGAGCTGGCTGAAAAAAAACATAACACCTGCAAAAAAGCAGCGTTCAGCTTCTAACGCAGCCCCATTGATTCCTATGGGGAAACAAAAGTTATGTCTACACCTAACACCCTAACATGAACCCCGAGTCTAAACACCCCTAATCTTACACTTATTAACCCCTAATCCGCCGCCCCCAACCTCGCTGACACCTACATTATATTATTAACCCCTAATCTGCCGCTCCGGACACCACCGCCACCTACATTATCCCTATGAACCCCTAATCTGCTGCCCCCAACATCGCCGACACCTACTTTATATTTATTAACCCCTAATCTGCCGTCCCCAATGTCGCCGCAACCTACCTACAATTATTAACCCCTAATCTGCTGCCCCCATCGTCGCTGCTACTATATTAAATTTATTAACCCCTAAACCTAAGTCTAACACCCCTTAACTTAAATATAATTTAAATAAAATTACTACAATTAAATAAATTAATCCTATTTAAAACTAAATACTTACCGATAAAATAAACCCTAAGCTAGCTACAATATTACTAATACAGTGAGTGCAGAATTATTAGGCAAATGAGTATTTTGACCACATCATCCTCTTTATGCATGTTGTCTTACTCCAAGCTGTATAGGCTCTAAAGCCTACTACCAATTAAGCATATTAGGTGATGTGCATCTCTTTAATGAGAAGGGGTGTGGTCTAATGACATTAACACCCTATATCAGGTGTGCATAATTATTAGGCAACTTCCGTTCCTTTGGCAAAATGGGTCAAAAGAAGGACTTGACAGGCTCAGAAAAGTCAAAAATAGTGAGATGTCTTGCAGAGGGATGCAGCACTCTTAAAATTGCATTCATTCAAAATAGTCAACAGGGTCGCAAGAAGCGTGTGGAAAAACCAAGGCGCAAAATAACTGCCCATGAACTGAGAAAAGTCAAGCATGCAGCTGCCAAGATGCCACTTGCCACCAGTTTGGCCATATTTCAGAGCTGCAACATCACTGGAGTGTCCAAAAGCACAAGGTGTGCAATACTCAGAGACATGGCCAAGGTAAGAAAGGCTGAAAGACGACCACCACTGAACAAGACACACAAGCTGAAACGTCAAGACTGGGCCAAGAAATATCTCAAGACTGATTTTTCTAAGGTTTTATGGACTGATGAAATGAGAGTGAGTCTTGATGGGCCAGATGGATGGGCCCGTGGCTGGATTGGTAAAAGGGCAGAGAGCTCCAGTCCGACTCAGATGCCAGCAAGGTGGAGGTGGAGTACTGGTTTGGGCTGGTATCATCAAAGATGAGCTTGTGGGGCCTTTTCGGGTTGAGGATGGAGTCAAGCTCAACTCCCAGTCCCTACTGCCAGTTTCTGGAAGACACCTTCTTCAAGCAGTGGTACAGGAAGAAGTCTGCATCCTTCAAGAAAAACATGATTTTCATGCAGGACAATGCTCCATCACACGCGTCCAAGTACTCCACAGCGTGGCTGGCAAGAAAGGGTATAAAAGAAGAAAATCTAATGGACATGGCCTCCTTGTTCACCTGATCTGAACCCCATTGAGAACCTGTGGTCCATCATCAAATGTGAGATTTACAAGGAGGGAAAACAGTACACCTCTCTGAACAGTGTCTGGGAGGCTGTGGTTGCTGCTGCACGCAATGTTGATGGTGAACAGATCAAAACACTGACAGAATCCATGGATGGCAGGCTTTTGAGTGTCCTTGCAAAGAAAGGTTGCTATATTGGTCACTGATTTGTTTTTGTTTTGTTTTTGAATGTCAGAAATGTTATATTTGTGAATGTTGAGATGTTATATTGGTTTCACTGGTAAAAATAAATAATTGAAATAGGTATATATTTGTTTTTTGTTAAGTTGCCTAATAATTATGCACAGTAATAGTCACGTGCACACACAGATATCCCCCTAAAATAGCTATAACTAAAAACAAACTAAAAACTACTTCCAAAACTATTCAGCTTTGATATTAATGAGTTTTTTGGGTTCATTGAGAACATGGTTGTTGTTCAATAATAAAATTTAATCCTCAAAAATGCAACTAATAATTCTGCACTCCCTGTAGTTACATTGTAGCTATCTCAGGGTTTATTTTTATTTTACTGGCAACTTTCGGAATTCAAGGGCAACTTTCGGAATTCAAGGGACGCCATCTTGGATGACATCATTTAAAGGAACCTTCATTCGTCGGGAGTCGTCGGAAGAAGAGGATGCTCCACGTCGGCTGGCTTCAAGATGGGCCCGCTCCGCTCCGGATGGATGAAGATAGAAGATGCCGTCTGGAAGAAGACTTCTGCACATCTGGAGGTCCTCTTCTGCCCAGATCGGATGAAGACTTCTGCCCCTCTGGAGGACCACTTGTGTCCGGCTGGGTGAAGACGGCTCAAGGTAGGGTGATCTTCAAGGGGTTAGTGTTAGATTTTATTAAGGGGGGGATTGGGTGGGTTTTAGAGTAGGGGTTGGGTGTGTGGGTGGTGGGTTGTAATGTTGGGGGGGTATTGTATATTATTTTACAGGTAAAAGAGCTGATTACTTTGGGCAATGCCTAGCAAACAGCCCTTTTGAGGGCTATTTGAAATTTAGATATAGGGTAGGGATTTTTATTATTTAGGGGGGCTTTTTTATTTTATTAGGGGGATTAGATTAGGTGTAATTAGTTTAAAATTCTTGTAATTATTTTTTATTTTCTGTAATTTAGTGGGGGGGGTTTGTACTTTAGTTTATTTAATTTAATTGTATTTAATTGTAGTTAGTTTAGGTAATTAATTTAATGATAGTGTAGTGTTAGGTGTAATTGTAATTTAGGTTAGGATTTATTTTACAGGTAAATTTATCTTTATTTTAACTATGTAGTTATTAAATAGTTAATAACTATTTAATAACTATTGTACCTAGTTAAAATAAATACAAAGTTGCCTGTAAAATAAATATTAACCCTAAGATAGATAAAAATGTAACTATTAGTTATATTGTAGCTAGCTTAGGGTTATTTAAGTATTTAGTTTTAAATTGGATTAATTTATTTAATTGTAGTAATTTTATTTAGTTTTATTTAAATTATATTTAAGTTAGGGGGGGGTGTTAGACTTAGGTTTAGACTTAGTTTTAGGGGTTAATAAATTTTAATATAATAGCGGCGACGTTGGGGGCGGCAGATTAGGGGTTAATAAATGTAGGTAGGTGTTGGCGATGTTAGGGGACGGCAGATTAGGGGTTAATAAAATTTAACTAGTGTTTGCGAGGCGGGAGTGTGGCGGTTTAGGGGTTAATATATTTATTAAAGTTGCAGCGATGTCCGGTCGACAGATTAGGGGTTAAAATTTTAATTTAAGTGTTTGCGATGGGGGGGGGGGCTCGGTTTAGGGGTTAATAGGTAGTTTATGGGTGTTAGTGTACTTTTAGCACTTTAGTTAAGAGTTTTATGTTACGAGCGTTAGCCCATAAAACTACTGACTTTTAACCCCTTAATGACCGAGGACGTGCAGGGTACGTCCTCAAAAAAAAAGGCAGTTAACGCCTGAGGACGTACCCTGCACGTCCTCGGTGTGGAAAGCAGCTGGAAGCGATCCTGCTCGCTTCCAGCTGCTTTCCGGTTATTGCAGTGATGCCTCGATATGGAGGCATCCTGCAATAACCTTAGATGGCCATCCGATGCAGAGAGAGCCACTCTGTGGCCCTCTCTGCACCGGACATCGATGGCCGGTATCGTTGGTGGGTGGGAGCCGGTGTGGGAGGTGGGTGGCGGCCATCGATGGCCCTTGTCATGTGGAGGGGGGCGGGATCGTGGGCGTGCAAGTCCGGGCCGCGCGCGGGGGGCGCGCGCACGTGCACGAGGGGGCGCGCGCGGGGGGCGCGCCGGGGCAGGGACCGGGTGGGGGACCGCTGCACTACAGAAAAAAATGTGTCCCAAAATAAAAGTGGGACAAGTAATTTTAAAAAAAAACACCTTATTCGGTATTTAGGTGGTGGGGGTTGGTCGGGGGGGGGGGGGGTGGGGGGAAATAACAAAAAATAAAAATTAAATAAATATTTGATTGTGAAAAATGGGTACTGGCAGACAGCTGCCAGTACCCAAGATGGCCCCCAATAAGGCAGAGGGGGAGGCATTAGAGAGCTGTTTTGGGGGGGATCAGGGAGGTTGGGGGCTAAGGGGGATCCTAAACACAGCATATGTAAATATGCTTTTTTTTTTTTTCTTTTTAAAAAAAAAAAAATCTTTTATTTTAGTACTGGCAGACTTTCTGCCAGTACTTAAGATGGCGGGGACAATAGTGGGGTGGGGGAGGGAAGGGAGCTGTTTGGGAGGGATCAGGGGGTGGGATGTGTCAGGTGGGAGGCTGAACTCTACACTAAAGCTAAAATTAACCCTGCAAGCTCCCTACACACTACCTAATTAACCCCTTCACTGCTAGCCATAATACACGTGTGATGCGCAGCAGCATTTAGCGACTTTCTAATTACCAAAAAGCAACGCCAAAGTCATATATGTCTGCTATTTCTGAACAAAGGGCATCCCAGAGAAGCATTTACAACCATTTGTGCCATAATTGCACAAGCTGTTTGTAAATAATTTCAGTGAGAAACCTAAAATTGTGAAAAAATTAACGTTTTTTTTAATTTGATCGCATTTGGCGGTGAAATGGTGGCATGAAATATACCAAAATGGGCCTATATCAATACTTGGGGTTGTCTACTACACTACACTAAAGCTAAAATTAACCCTAGAAGCTCCCTACATGCTCCCTAATTAACCCCTTCACTGCTGGGCATAATACGCGTATTTTGCGCAGGGGCATTTAGCAGCCTTCTAATTACCAAAAAGCAAAGCCAAAGCCATATATGTCTGCTATTTCTGAACAAAGGGGATCCCAGAGAAGCATTTACAACCATTTATGCTATAATTGCATAAGTTGTTTGTAAATAATTTCAGTGAGAAACCTAAAGTTTGTGAAAATATTTGTGAAAAAGTGAAAAAAAATTTTTATTTGATCGCATTTGGCGGTGAAATGGTGGCATGAAATATACCAAAATGGGCCTAGATCAATACTTTGGGATGTCTTCTAAAAAAAAATATATACATGTCAAGGATATTAGGTATTCCTGACAGATATCAGTGTTCCAATGTAACTAGCGCTAATTTTGAAAAAAAGTGGTTTGGAAATAGCAAAGTGCTACTTGTATTTATGGCCCTATAACTTGCAAAAAAAGCAAAGAACATGTAAAACATTGGGTATTTCTAAACTCAGGACAAAATTTAGAAACTATTTAGCATGGGTGTTTTTTTGGTGGTTGTAGATGTGTAACAGATTTTGGGGTCAAAGTTAGAAAAAATGTGTTTTTTTCCATTTTTTCCTCATATTTTATAATGTTTTTTATAGTAAATTATAAGATATGATGAAAATTATGGTATCTTTTGAAAGTCAATTTAATGGCGGAGAAAAACGGTATATAATATGTGTGGGTACAGTAAATGAGTAAGAGGAAAATTACAGCTAAACACAAACACCGCAAAAATGTAAAAATAGCCTTGGTCCCCAAACGGACAGAAAATGGAAAAGTGCTGCGGTCATTAAGGGGTTAAATGCGGTAGAAGTCTTGACAGGAGAGGCTGTACCGCTCACTTCTTCCAAGACTCGCAATACCGGCGTTAGGCAAGTCCCATTAAAAAGATAGGTTACGCAATTTACATAAGGGGATTTGTTGTTAGCTCGAGTCGCGGAAGAAAAGTGAGCGGTACACCTGTACCTGCCAGACTCGGAATACCAGCGGGCGTTAAAAAGCAGCGTTGGGACCTCTCAACGCTGCTTTTTAAGGCTAACGCAAGACTCGGAATCTCGCCGATTGTGTCTCAGGGCTCATATTTGTTTGTCATATTTCTCCTGACCAAAGCCAGAGAATTCTACCCATTTTATCCCTATAAATGTTACCTTGTATATCGCCTATGTTTATAGCACTGCGGAATCTGTTGACGCTCTTCAATTAAATGATAATAATAATAATAATACTTAAAGGGACAGTGCACTATAAAATTGTTTTTTTCCTGAATCTGTTCCCCATGACTTGTTATACCATCTGCAGTGTATAACATTTATGAAAAAATTACTAATTTATGCTTCTTTTTGCAAAAGAACTCAGTGCCGTACCAGATTTGAGCCCCGGACCAACCTCTGGAGGACCGGCAAAACCTCCTCTGTCTATCCGGGCTCCTGGAACTAAGTGCCGGAATGGTATTGAGCTATGGACTGCTGGCCAAGGAGATTTTGCTGGTCCTACTGCGGTTGCAGTCTCAATTCCGGTCTGGCACTGAGTTCCAGGAGCCCGGATAGGCCGAGGAGGTTTTGCCCATCTTCCGGCGGTTTGGGGCTCTATTCTGGTCCGGCACTGAGTTCCAGGAGCCCGGATAGGCCAAGGAGGTTTTGCCAGTACTGCTTGCATTTTAACACATCTCTGTGACACATTATTTAAACATTGATGATAATTTTAGTGACATAGCTATATAGTTATAATAAGCAGGTTTATTACTTAAAGTATAGTTTATTACACTTAGTTTTTTTTTACAGTAGGCAGTAAGCTGGGGCGTTATAGGGGAGTGTTGCTTAGACATAACGTCAGTGTAGGCAGTATTAGGGTCTTAGCTGGACTGGGGGTGTGTAGATTAGGTATGACGTAGGTGTAGGCGGTCAGGGAGAGTTAGCTGGGGCAGTGCAGGGGTAGTGTAGGTTAGCCGTGATGTAGGAGTAGGCGGTCGGTGGGAGGTAGCGAGGTGGAGCAGGGGGAGGATAGTTTAAGCATGATGTAGTTATAGGCGTTCAGGAGGAGTTAGTGAGGCGTGCTAGTGGGAGTATCCTGCACTTTGCTTTAGACACATCGACACAAGATCGATATGTTCAAAGCAGCGAAGTGCAGGTTGCGAGGAGGGTAGCAGCCATGTTTGTCTCGCCAGCTATCAGATGCAGAGACATCGTCTGAGCTAGTTAGTGTAGGTGTAAATAAATTTAAGTCCTCAAGGCAATATTGGAAGTGTGCCTACACGGAAACAAATTTTAGTTTCAGTGAGCACACTGTTTGCACATTTTAAATAGCCCTCCGCAGTAAAATGCCGACGAGCGGAAATGTTGTCGATGTGAGAGATAACGTCATGCTCCCATTGACTTCTTTGGGAGTGACATTGCTGTTTCCCGGCATCACTTGGACACGCCCTTTTTTTAAAGATTCCGATGGACCGTTGGGCTGCGATGCTGACAAGGCAATTGAAGCAGTTTTCTGACAGTCCGTCAATGTTTTGAACATTAATCTGAATTTAAAATAAGCAGTGGATTTTTTTCTGGCACACAAATTTTTTCTCCTAATTTGTATCATGTGACAGACATCGGCCAATCACAGACTAGTATACGTATACCCTGTAAACTTGTAGGACCTGCTGCCTCAGAAAGTGTATATATAAAAAGACTGTGCAAAATGTGATAATAGAAGAAAATTGAAACTGCGTGCTCTATGTGAATCATGAAAGTTTATTTTGACTTTAGGGTCCCTTTAATGGTACTTTAAATTTGAAAACCAAGCAAAAGCCTTGTTTTCTTATAATGAAATCAAGTTTTATGCAGGCAGTTGCAAAGGTTCTCATAGCATTGAATATCACAAATCAAGGCAATAGTCGCAAACTTAGAGACTGTTTTGCACAAAAATACTGAACCAGCCAGTGATGGTGGGTAACAGTAATTACTAAAAAGTCTAATTTGTAAATAAATATGATAAATACAATAAATATCTTAAAGGGACATGTCAAAATTAAACTTTCATGGTGAAGATAGAAAATTCAATTTGAAGATAATTTTCAGTTTACTTCTTTTATTAAATGTACTTTGTTCACTTGGTAACTTTTGATGAAAAGCATACCTAGGTAGGCACAGGAGCAGAAATCCACTTCTGGGAGCTAGCTGGTGATTGGTGGGTAGACACATATGCCTCTTGTCATTTGTTCAGGCAGCTACCAGTGGTGCAGGGGTTAAACTAACAGTAACAGTTCAATAATAAAAAGTTCTAATACATTAGAATTTATCTTTTTGTACGTTTATGTCCCTTTAAGTTACTAAAGTTAATTTTTTATCAAAAGTTTATAACAACAGAGATTTTTAAGAAGCAGGTCTCCAAAAGTTATCAATAATAATTGTGAAATGTTAGCACATACTGTATGTAAGGCAGCGGCAAACATTTAAAAAGGTGTTTAAGAGAATCTAAATAATTAAAAATGTTTTTTTTTGCATGTATTTTACTCTTTTTAAAACTTGGGAATTTTTATTATCATACAAGATGATTAAAATCTATTTGATATTTCGAAACCTAAATGGCTATAAGTTATAAATCTTGCAAAAAGTGTGTCAGCTTGTGAATGTTTCACAGACTGTGAGTATTTTGCAACACTTATGTTATTTTTAAATCTCATTGTGCTGATTTTCAGACTCCTAACCAAGACCAAAAGTTTTTAATGTATACCGATGTCTACAGAATCAAGCTGACTCCTGTTTGTTGAATGGGTCTTTTCCTATGCAGGGGAGGTGGAGTGTTTGCTCTCCCTGTTTTCCCTTTCAGTGGGTGCCCCAACCTAACCTCATCAACAGTGCTAAACTGGAAGCTTCTAAGGAGGTTTTTATACTGGATTTTTATATCAGTATCTGTGCATATTCTTCTTTATAGTAGTGTCTTTTACATGCAGTTATATGAAAATTTGTGTATACTGTCCCATTAAACGTGTAGTTGTGTAGGGTTTGTAAATAATAATTTTACGCTCTCACATATTATATATTTTTTTAAATTTGAATGTCCCTAGAGAGCGTGACCAAGCAGTGTCGGTGAGCAGCAATGTCTCTCCCATAGAATTCAATGGGAGCGTGACTTCAACACCCGCATCAGCGCTCGTCACCATTTTTCTGCGGCCTGGGGGCCCTATTTAAAGTGTGCCTACACAACACAGACAGTACGCTTACTGAAACTAAAAATTGTTTCCGTGTAGGCACACTCCAAATATTGCCTGTGGGACCTAAGTTTTACTACACCTTCTCTAACTACTTCCAGCGATGTAGCCTCGCCAGCCAATAGGGATTGACTGATTTAGAAACAGCCAATAGAGATGAAGCGGTATCCCTATGTAAAGGGGTTCCACGCTTCCAAAAATTCAGTCAGCCAGGATGAAGAGGGCCCCGATGTGGATGAAGATTGCGGAGGCAGCAGCAGAGGCCACCGAAATCTGTCTCAGGCCCCAGGAGACAGGATGAAGAGGCCCCAACGTTGGTGAGTATAACCTTTGGGGTTAGTTAGGAATTTTTTTGGGGTGGGTTTTTTATTTTTAAGAATAGGTTTTTTAGGTAGGTTTTATTATTTTTGGGGGGTGGGGGGTTACTTGTATTGTAGAGGGAATATTCCACAGCACCATATAATCCTCATATATATCTTTTATTCAACAGACAGGTATGCTGGGACTGTGATCCCGAAACGTTGCATACCTGTCTGTTGAAATGCTTCAATAAAAGATATATATGAGGATTATATGGTGCTGTGGAATATTCTCAGTGCTGAATATTGCTAGCTGGAGGTCGCCAGCTTATCCAGCGTGCACCATACCCTACTGACGTAATTGCCCTATTGCTGGTATATCATTGGATATTGTTATATTGTAGAGGGGATTTTGTAAATTTTTTTTTTTTATTTATTTATTTTTTTTTAAAATGTTTTATTTGTATTCGAATTTTAACATATAAAACAGATTATCGACATAACAAAATACCTTGTATACATTGGTGATTTAACCACTGTCAGAAGTAAAGTTTGTTGGAGAGTCCCTTATGGCTTCTGCGATATCTGTGGTTCATACATATATTATATATATACTTAGCATTTTGTATCTAACATTCTAGTTTTTCCGGTAAGCACCATCAGTCCAGATTCAAAAATAACATCAAACAGATCAGAGTTAGCATATAACCACTACTAACAGTAAAGTTCTTTGAGAAATAATCGTTGTTTCTAAGTCGTCTGTGGTTAAAACAAATATGATTTTCATACATAACACTTTTGTTACAAACATTCTAGACTTCCGGATGCATAACATCTGTCAGGAGTCAAAAGATAATCAAAGAAAATATATAAAAGAAAAACAATAACAACAGTATTTCAATATTATGAGAATTAAATCTTAAAATCTCAAAATTGCCCAGGGATCTGCATTGGCTTTTCTCAAATGTTTCAACCTATTTCATTACATTATACAGACATTAGTATAAACCTAATGTAAATATAGATGTAGTTTTAGTTCAAGACTATTAAGTGGAGATACCAATGGCATCTATAGGTGCCGTCTCCTCGAGTCTGCAAGGGGACCAATAGGCCCAGCTTTACAACACAGGTATATTTCCAGTCATGTTCTCACTAGTTCTGACGAAGCAAATCTGTATTGTTCCCATAGGGAACACTTATGTCATGATACCTATTTAACCTGTTCGTAGAATAATAGAAATATCTTTCCATTTTAATATTCGAGTCAACTAGCTTTCTCCATTGTGCTATTGATGTTATATTTGAGGATTTCCATAACTTGGGGATCAATTTCTTAGCTGCATTTATCATAATTTGAGTTAAACTACGTCGTAGTCGACATGTAACACTAGAGAGATCATTAAACAAAACAAGATATGGGGAGAAATCTAACGTGCATCCTATGACTTTACCTATTTCTAAATATATATCCTTCCAGTATGGTTTCAGGTAAATACAGTCCCACCAGATATGGAACATGGTTCCCTCTTATTCACACCCTCTCCAACACTTATTACTCGCATTCTTAAACATATATTTTAACCTGTTAGGTGTGAGGTACCATCTCATTTGTATTTTCATGTTAGTTTCCAAATAGGTAGAGGATTGTGAAGATTTTGCTGTAAAATAGACCATCGTTTCCACTGCTGATTGGATATCTGTATATTCATCTCCTCTTTCCCCATTTCTGCACATAATTGGGTCTAAGTGGTGAATGTAGTTCCATAAGGAGTTTATACATTGTAGAGATTATGCCGTTCATTGTCGGGGCAAGACCTATACATAATGTTTCAAAAGCCGTCAATGGGCATAAAAAATCACTCTTGTATTTATGTGTAAATATATAGTGTCTAACCTGATGGTAAATGTACCAATTCTGAAAATGATCATAACCTCGGTCTTGCAGATCTTGTCTACTTAACATTTTACCTTCTTGTATAATACTATAGACTGGGATGAGGTCTTTCATATCTCCCACGTCTTTGTATGTTCTCTCAGACTTATTTGTACAGTCTCCAAATTCTCTATTATATAGTAGGGTTGTCAATGGGGAGTGTGGCGTGGAGATCTTGGGGTATTTGTTTCTATACATTATCCAAGTAGACCATGTCTCTTTAAAAATTGTGTAGGCTCTACCTGTGTTCAGTAGCGATGCAGAGACCCAAGGGGACCAGCAAGCCACACTCATATGGGGTATGTTCAATAATTGCCCCTCCAATTGAATCAACCTTTTACCAGAATGCTTACTCTGTCTGCACCAGTCAAAAACTCTACCCAGAGATATGGCCGTCTTATACCAATGCAAATTGGGGACCCCCAAACCTCCCTTCTCTCTAGGGGTATATAACACTTCTTGTGATAA
The DNA here is from genome assembly GCF_027579735.1 of Bombina bombina. Lineage (NCBI taxonomy): Eukaryota > Metazoa > Chordata > Amphibia > Anura > Bombinatoridae > Bombina > Bombina bombina. The sequence goes on from NC_069504.1 coordinate 649,218,971, forward strand.
TCTAGGTGTCTTCCCTTGCCAAATATAAGAGTTCATTATCCCCTGCAATTTATGGATATCTTTATTTACACCTCCAATTGGTAAGGCCTGGGAAAAGGTATAGCGCTTTTGGCAGCAGAGTCATTTTTGGTAGCTGCAATTCTACCAAGGCCAAGATATATTTTGCTTTGGCATCCATCGTGATGTCAAAGCGTGAAATTCAGATAACAAGTCTCCCATAATTTAGTTTCCTTAATCTATCTACATCTGAGGTTAACTGTATACCCAAGTATTTTAGTGGATACAGGATTAACTCTAAATGGGCTATTATTTTTGCAAGTAATGCAGGGTAATCTGTTGGGATATTAATAGGGTATAGTTCTGATTTAACAGGATTGACCAGAAAGTTAGATACCTCTTTATATTTTAACAACTCCTACCTGAGTCCATTGTAAATAATCCACCGGGTTAGATAAAAGTCATCAGTACATCATCTGCAAACATAGCCAATTTGTAAGATTTGTCTCTAATCTCTATTCCCTCTTTATATTCAGATTGGCTCTTAAATTTAGCCGCAAATGGTTCCAGAGAGAGAACAAATAGCAATGGGGGATAGAGGGCATCCCTGCCTCGTCCCATTACGTATTTCAAGAGCGTCCGACAGATGGCCATTAACTCTGACCTGAGCCGATGGAATAAGAGTATAAGGCCAGAATGTGGGAGATAAATTTTAGAGGGGAATCCGAATTTGATCAATGTAGAGTGTAAGAAGGACCAATCTAGTCTGTCGACACGCTTTTCCGCGTCCGTGGAGAGAAAAGGCGGTTGGGGCTTTGGTGACTTTTGACTTGATCAAACAGGGTGATAATCTTACCCACAATTATCTCTAGCTTTCTTATAAGTAGTTACAAATCCCACCTGGTCCTCATCTAGTAATGTGGGCAATAGGGCATTCATCTAATAGCTAATATTTTTTGCATATAATTTAACATCTGCGTTAAGCAGAGAGATAGGTCTATAGTTAGCAGGGGTCGTGGATGGGTTACCTGGTTTTCGGAATCACCGAGATATATGCTTGTAACATAGTGTTAGGGAACCTCCTATATCTGTAATAGAGTTAAACAGATTTTGTAATTTTTTAATTGTAAAAGAGCTGAATTATCGTTAGGCCAATGCCCTACAAAAGGCCCTTTTAAGGGCTATTGTAATTAATTTTAGTGTTAGGGTTTAGTTGTTTTTTTGTTTTGGGTGGGTTTTTATTTTATGGGGGCATGTAGATTAGGTGTTTAGGTATAATAGTGTTTTTTTTTATTTCGGATACTGTATTTTATTATTTTCTATAACTTAGATTTTTTTAATTTTATTGTAACTTTTTTTCATGTAATTTAGGGGGTTTAGGTGTTAGGTAGAGTAGGGTTAAACTGTGTTGGGGGTTGTGGCGGTTTAGGGTTAAAAAAGAAAATTCTTCAAGTAACAGATTTTTTTTTTTAAAGTAATTAAAGAGATGGTAAACTATGCTGACATCAAACTAGTGATCGTATGTATAATTTAAAAATAATGTGACTTTCATTCATGAAAAGCTGTTAATCGATAGTTATTTTTAAATTTTTAACATTAAAATGCCGAAGTTTCACATACCTTCCTCCTCCCGTACAACAGCCACCATTGATTTATTCGTGTCACGTTTTTTTTATACCAATGACAGTCCAGGCCAGTCGGCGACACTCCTCTAAGCAAACACACCCTTCGTTACATATGCGCATGCGCTAAATATTGGATTACTGTCTGAAAGAGCGATGTCATGAAATTGTGCGCATGGGCAAGCTTTATTTATTTCAATCTGGAACATTGTATTGAGGATATCTTCGGTGGCTTTATTGTACATACGGCAAGTTCATTTTTTATTTTTCTAATAGTGCGGCTTCTTTCTAGATGCAGATTTCAACCCGCTGCTGATTATAGATTGTAATATATATATATAATTGACTATATATTGATCATATATATTCGATTCATATATGAAACGCATGCGCAGAGCGAACCACGAAGATCTAGATGCCAATACAATGACGTATAGAGGGGTGGTTCAGCTCTCTCGCCGGGATGAAGAGGGCGGAGCAAGGAGCAATAACGCTCCGTAAGTGAAATCTAAATTAATTATATAAAGGAGAAAGAAAATTTTGAAAAAATCATAGCGACTTAGGTTAGACATACTTGATAATTAAGATTTTATTGATCAATTGGTGTAAATTTACCATCACTTTAAGGGGGTTTAGTTTAGGGTGGGTAGGTATTAGGTAGGGTAGAGGTAGTTTGCAATGGGGGTTGTGGCGGTTTAGGGTTAAAAGGATAGGTACTTGAGGTGGGGATGTGGCGGTTAACATATGTATTAGTGTAGTGTTAGTTTTTGATAGTGGGCTACTTTGGTTTAGGGGTATTAGGATTAGTGGTTAGGCACGGCAGTTCTATTTTAAAGAACTGCATGTATGGTAAACGCCTCTCGGTTATTGGATATTATTATTATTATTGGATATTTAAATTGAACTCTCTAGAGCCAATAGGAATGAACAGGGAGATAGAATGGCAGTTATCATAATAGGGTTATATTGAGAAACTTGTTTGTATCTAATTATTAGGTTTTATGTATATGGAAATGATAAGAACTTGTATTGTATTTTCCTCAGAAAATAATATATATATGCATTATGCACAGTGATTGTTTATTGTGAATTCTTTATGCACTAGGCCCTTGCGCCAGCATTCAAACCTCACATCTTCTCATAGAGTCAGCAGTAGCTTGTATTACATCTTCAGAAGCAATACACACCACAGCCAGCTCTCTGAGCAAGCATGCTGTTTGAATACTGGTGCACGGCCCTCACAGGATATGTGCGTATGCTGCAGAAAAACAGTAATAACTTTTATTAGAAGCATGTTTACTAATGCTTATATTTCAAAATGAAAGGCACCCGTGCACATTTCAATTTTGACCTATCACTTTAATTTATTAACCCCTTAACGACCAGTGCCGTACCCTGTACGTCGCTGCAGTCCTGGCCTTCTATCTGCCTCGATCTCGCTCAAAATAGCAAGATCTCGCTATTTCTGCATGCCGTATTTCTGAACAAAGGGGATCACAGAGAGGCATTTACAACCATTTGTGCCATAATTGCACAAGCTGTTTGTAAATAATTTCAGTGAGAAACCTAAAATTGTGAAAAGTTAACAATTTTTTTATTTGATCGCATTTGGCGGTGAAATGGTGGCATGAAATATACCAAAATGGGCCTAGATCAATACTTTGGGTTGTCTACTAAAAAAAAATATATATATATATAGTTTTGATAGGTAAATATAAAAAGGGCTCTATTTCTGTTTAAATGTAGTGATGGCAAAAATGCTAAAAATGCTCTGGTCTTTTGGGGATGTTTTTGTCTGAAATGGCCGGTCCTTAAGAGGTTAATATTTGTATGCATAGTATTGGTTCTAATAGGTTTTTTTTTTTTTTTTAAATGATGACCTTATTTTCTGTTTTCCTTAACAGGCTAAATTTGAAAGGAAATATTTCACAATTGCACCTGGTGTTTCCCAACTCAATATCCTGTTTTTTCCCCACAGAGTGTGTACCTGGCAGGATGCCTAAAACCACCATCAGGCTGTTCAAGGTTATCCATGCAGAAGCACAGGGAGGCTGGCCCTGCTGACACTCTGTGCATAGATTGTTCTACACATCTACATACAGCAAGGTTTTTTCTGATTACGTAAGAATTAGTAAAAGGTGGGGCATATGCTCTAAAAGAGTGACCTTGTAGCAGTGTATTGTAAGCACCATTGGGAACAGATGATTTAATAAAATGCAAACAAATGACAGTTGCAGGTTGAGAGTATATTTAAATTATATCACACACTATGTCTGTGGGAATTTGTGTCCATTGAGCCAAAAGAGCATTTGTGAGATCAGGCAGTGATGTTGGATGAGAAGCTCTGGCTTGCAATCGATGTTCAAATTCATCCCAAAGGTGTTCAGTGGGGTTGAGGTCAGGGCTTTGCAGGCCAGTTGAGTTCCTCCACACCAAACTGATTCAACCATGTCTTCATATATCTTGCTTTATGTACAGGGGCACTGTCATGGTGGGAACAGGAACAGGCTTTTCTCAATCTCTTGCTACAAAGTTGAAAAATCTAGTTGTCTGAAATGACTTTGTATCCTGTAGAATTAAGCTGACCCTTCACTGAAACTAAGAGGCCGAGCCCAAGCCCTAAATAAATGAAGGTGCCTGAAACACATGAACTCAATAATAAGTAGGGGTGTGCACATCCTTTTGGCCATATATTGTTTCTCCTTAATATTATGGACATAGTCTATTTTACAAGTAAATATCACTGTTCACACCACTATTACAAATGTTCCTCTTTCTAAAGAACACAGAAATTGGTCGCTCACAGGCAAAGTGAAATGGATTTTGATTTTTGTATAGTGTTGGTCACATGATAAATATCTTAGGGATTTCATAAATAAAATATAAATATAAAAGAACGATAAACAAAATAAAGTTGTACGATGCTGATTTATGTGTAGGTTTAGTAATTTTTATTGTACATTCCTACGTGTCTTTGTCAATAATTGCACTGAGTTGTATGTCAGTGAGTGCATCTGTGTGTGTCTTACGTTTTAGAATAGGCTTGTTGCCGCTTTGGCCTGCGACACACAATTCATCTTATAAAGTGGCTGAGTCAAGCCTATGTCTGCTACAAAAACAAACATCAAAAAACATTTTTTATATTGAAACAATGTTATTTCAGTTTGTTTACATTTTTGTTTGTCGTTCAGTCTTGGTGGAGATGGAGCGTTATACTACAGGAGAGGGAAGTGGTAACGGACAACACTAGGGCAATGTGGAGCAGTACTACCCCTTCAGAGGTGTCATGCTGGCATTGGGGGTGCTCTGCCGAGAGAGGCTGATGTTTGCGTTGGTTTTGGTCTGTACTCAGGACCAACAATGTGGAAGCTGGCTTGATATTTGATGCAGAGTTTTCAAATGAGTCTGATAGGAATAAAATAACCGGGAAACCATACCATGGGGGAATCACTTTAAGTGATGCATAAGAGAAAGCCAGAGTTGATTGGCCTGTTCAAATGATATGCAGCTGAATATTAATGGATCAACGAGAATCACACAGCCCAAGGATCAAGGCTGATATAATAGATATACCGTGCTATATGGCAGTTAAAAACAAACAAACCCACATAGGTAGATGAGCGTGTGGGCTTTCCCACATATTTTTGTTACTAAGTAAGTGAGAAAGTGTTCAATAAGTCTAATAGGCTTTGTTATGTATACCTAAGGATGCCTTTTTAGACAGTGAGAAATGTCCTTCATGGTAGCGTCCAGTCACCGCAGTTACATTATATCCCTGTCCTGCAACCACAGTGCCTTGTCCAGATGAAAATGTCTTTATATTTTATGTTGTAATTTCAGTATTTCAAAGCTAACAATAATCTATGTATATACAATTTACAGAGCCATATTTACAAGTAGCATGTTACTAGCACATGAGCTCACTTCTGTCACAAATGCACCAAAATAGCAGTGAAGGGAAGAAATACTGGATTGGACAACAACATCTAATAAAGGGTTATAAAATGCTATCCAGATCAGTGTCTGAAATCAGCTAAAACAATGCCAGAATCAGATTTTCAGTTCAGATTTTCTTATCTGGATTATAAACAACCAATGCTGTAGAACAATGTCCTTGTGTAACTCAAAAATCCCTTCATAAATGAACTGGCAGTTTACCACACTCTTCATTATATGTTAAAAGGATACTGTACTGTATTTTCTCTTAAATGTGTTTCCCAGATGAAACAGCTGATAGTGCTCATTCAAAGCAACAACCATAATTATAACTTCAGTGCCTAATTATTGGCCTTTGGTTTTGGTTATAGATAAGTAAAACAAGTCTGCTCTTCCAACAGGCTCAATCTATTTGCATAAACATGTTTTTGAGAATAATTGGATGTGGTTTCAATGGGAAATGCTAATTATTATAAATAGAAAAATTAACCTAAAGGATCAAATTCTGTACATTTAATGCTCTGGAGCTGGTAGAAATAGACACTGGAAAAAAAACATAAGTACAGTGGCCCTTTAACAGCATATTATTTATACATGGCTTTCTTTTGCTAAGAACTTGCATTTTCTGAGTTTCCAATTTTTATGAAATTGCACATCTTTTGTGATTGTTTGTTTGTGTGAGTGTCTGAAGCGCTAAGGACTCTGAACTGTGGGACATCTGGATTTGTTCCATAACATCTTGTTCAAGAGAGGGTGCTTATTTTTTCAGTTGTGCTTACAAATTCCATACCCTCCCCAACTTGTATTGCCTAATGGGAAAGGATGAGCAGAAATACCTAAACATGACTCAAATTGAGGCTTTGCTTACTAGTCCGTCATTTCCTCCCACATACTGAGCGCATGCACCATGAGGGAACATAATGACTTTGTACCCATTTTGTTATTGCCAGCTTTCCCCTCTCTTTTATGTTTATTTATGTCCTTTATGGCCAAATATGGACAGGAATCAAAATGCAGCATAAGCAAACTGTAAATAAAATATTTTGTTTACTGACAATGCTGTTACTCAACAAAGGTGATTCACATTACAGCTACAAAACCATCCCAATACAAGTTAGATCAGTTTGAAAGAATATTAAAACCTGTTCATAAAGCCAACAAAATATACCTGTTGGAACAATATTAAAGACAAAATAATCAGTGTTTCATTTTTCTTAGCTTTTTCTGCTATTGGATGGTTTTCTGGGCACAGAGACACTTGTGTTCACATCTACGTTATTGTGTCACGGACAAACAGTACTGGAGATGATGACAAGGGAGACAATCTGTGAAAGCTACTTAAAGGGACAGTATACCCCAATTTCCATATAACTGCATGTCATATACACTAATATAAAGAAGAATATGCACAGATACTGATCTAAAAATCTAGTATGAAACATTTCTAAAACTTAGTTAGAAGCTTCCAGTTTAGCACTGTTGATGAGGTTAGGTTGAGACACCACGTAAAAGGGGCTGGGAAATCAGACACTCCCCCCCACCCCACAGATTACACAAAAAAAAGAGCCTGCAGGAGTTTGTAAATAGGGGTATAGCTGATATTTTGGGGCTTGGTTAGGAGTCTGAAAATCAGCACAATGTTATTAAAAAATAAGCAGAACTATGCATTGTTACACAAACACTCCCAGATGGGCTAAATAAATGGATCATCTACATAACATTTATACAAAGAAACATCTGGGGCCCGATCCGATATACAGCATCGTCCGCAGAAGCCGGCGACACAAAATTTGCGTGGGTTTGGTATCCTATATACAGCGTAACCTAGAAATTACGCTCGTATATTTCTGCCTTCGCCCGTAGTTTTTTGGGCCATAGACAGGTATACCAAACCCGCGCAGTTTGGTATCCAATATACAGCGTAAGGACTTACGTGGCGAAAATAGAGAAATCTTACTCCATTTTCACCTTGCCACAAAATGCAGCCGTAGTAAGCCTTATGCTGTCTATTGGAGCCCCGTAACTCCCTAAACTCGCTGCCAAATAAAACCTAACACCTAACGCATGCGCAATGTCTATCTACCAATCAGCCAATCGGATTGAACTTGAATCTGATTGGCTGATTCAATCAGCCAATCAGATTTTTCCTACCTTAATTCAGATTGGCTGATAGAATCCTATCAGCCAATCGGAATTCGACGGACGCCATCTTGGATGACGTCATTTAAAGGAACCTCATTCGTCGGGAAGTCATCGTGCCGGATGGATGTTCCGCGTCGGAGGAGCGAAGAAAGAAGATTGAAGATGCCGCTTGATTGAAGACATAGCCCGGATGGAAGACTTCTGCTCTGCCGCTTGATTGAAGACATCACCCGGATGGAAGACTTCTTCTTTGCTGCTTGATTGAAGACATTGCCCGGATGGAAGACTTCTTCTCTGCCGCTTGATTGAAGACATTGCTCGGATCGGATGAAGAGTTCGGCCCAGCTGGGTGAAGACAAGGTAGGGAGATCTTCAGGGGGGTAGTGTTAGGTTTATTTAAGGGGGGTTTGGGTTAGAGTAGGGGTATGTGGGTGGTGGGTTGTAATGTTGGGGGGTGGTATTGTGGGTTTTTTTACAGGCAAAAGAGCTGATTTCTTTGGGGCATGCCCCACAAAAAGCCCTTTTAAGGGCTGGTAAGGTAATAGAGCTGTTAACTTTTTTAATTATTTTATTTTTTTTTATTTTGGGGGGCTTTGTTATTTTATTAGGGGCTTAGAATAGGTGTAATTAACTTAAAATTCTTGTAATCTTTTTTTATTTTTTGTAATTTAGTCTTTGTTTTTTTTTGTAATTTAGTTTAGTTTAATTGTATTTTAGTTTAGATATTTGTAGTTTATTTAATTTATTGATAGTGTAGGTGTATTTGTAACTTAGGTTAGGATTTATTTTACAGGTAAATTGGTAATTATTTTAACTAGGTAGCTATTAAATAGTTATTAACTATTTAATAGCTATTGTACCTAGTTAAAATAAATACCAAGTTACCTGTAAAATAAATATAAACCCTAAAATAGCTACAATGTAATTATTAATTACATTGTAGCTATCTTAGGGTTTATTTTATAGGTAAGTATTTAGATTTAAATTGGAATATTTTAATTAATAATATTAATATTAATTAGATTTAATTTAATAAGAATTTAGTTAGGGATGTTAGAGTTAGATAGGGTTATTATACTTAATATATATATAATATAATAACGATATTAACTATATTAACCCTAATATAATTAGGGTTAATATAGTTAATATATATATAGATAATATAATAACGATATTAACTATATTAACCCTAATATAATTAGGGCTAATATAGTTAATATATATATAATATAATAACTATATTAACTATATTAACCCTAATATAATTAGGGTTAATATAGTTAATATAGCTGGCGGCGGTGTAGGGGAGTCAGATTAGGGGTTAATCTATTTAATATATTTGGCGGCGGTGTAGGGGAATTAGATTAGGGGGTAATACATTTATTATAGGTGGCGGCGTTATAGGGGGATTTAGATTATAGGCAAAAGAGGTGATTTCTTTGTGACAATGCCCCGCCAAAAGCCCTTTTAAGGGCTGGTAAAAGAGCTGATTTCTTTGGGGCATGCCCCGCAAAAAGCCCTTTTAAGGGCTGGCAATAGAGCTGTTTACTTTGGGGTAATGCCACGCAAAAGCCCTTTTCAGGGCTATTTGTAGGGTTAGACTTAGGTTTAGTGGTAGGGATAGTTTAGTATTTTATGGGTTAATTAATTTAATATAGGTGGCGGCGGTGTAGGGGGATTAGATTAAGGGTTAATTAATTTAATATAGCTGGCGGCGGTGTAGGGGGATTAAATTAGGGGTTAATACATTTAATATAGCTGACGGCAGGGTAGGGGGATTAGATTAGGGCTTAATAATTTTAATATAGCTGGCGGCGGGGTAGGAGCTCACATTAGGGGGTAGGTAATATAGCTGGCGGCGGTATAGGGGCTCACATTAGGGGGTAGTTAATGTAGGTGGCGGTGGGGTAGGAACTCACATTAGGGGGTAGTTAATGTAGGTGGCGGCGGGATCCGGGAGCGGCGGTTTAGGGGTTAATAACTTTATTAGGTGGCGGCGGGGTCCGGGAGCGGCGGTTTAGGGGTTAATGCATTTATTATTAGGAGAGTGAGGGGGAATAGCGGATAGAGGGGTATACGTGTCGGGCTATGTTTGGGAGGCGTGTTAGACAGTACGGGTGATTTCATAACTTAGTCAGGTTTTGTAGGTGCCGGCAGTTTCTAAAGTGCAGCAAATCACTGGCGACTCCAGAAATTTGTACTTACGCAGATTTCTGGACATCGCTGGTTTATCCGACTTACGGCACTTTAGCATCTGACGGCGCCGTATATGGGATAGCTCGAGTTGCGAGCTGAAACTACGGGCGGCGGGGGTTCCCTCACTTGCGCCGCAAACTACGATATATATCGGATCGCGCCCCTAGTGTACAATGTCCCTTTAAAAACATACAGTAAACACTGAAATTGCAGTATAAAAAGTAAAGACACTTTTCAATACACTTTTATTTGTTCCTATACTATATTTCTCCAAAGTAAGAGTTTTCTAAGAAATAGATGTGCACATGGCAGGCTTCACAAGCCCAACCCTGCCACATATCTGTCCATAATTAGCGCTACGTAATCTGTTGGTGCCCTACAAATAACTGCTTATAATAATAATTGGTTCCAGCAGAGGTGATAAGATACTGCAAAACAATGGAATGTTGCTACCCTTGTGTGCTCCAGGAACAAGCCGATTGGCTCCTCCAAATAAGGCAAGTGGTGGGTAAAGTTTAGCTACTGAAAAACATTTGCAGCAAATAAGGTCTTTATTCTATACATTTTCAAACCCACCCACTATGTTAATTTATTGAAAGGTATTTACTGTCCATTTAAAGGGACACTGTTTTTTTTTTTTTCCTTTTTCCCATGTATAAATATACTAGTCCTAAAGCCTGTGTACTCAGACCAAAATCCCCATCCACTTGGATCCCCTCTCAAACCCCCACCTACCCTGCCGCTCTTAACATTTTTTTTTCTGCAGTGGTCCCACCTGCTCCCGCTCCCGACATTACCAAACTATTTTACTGAACATTATGAAACATTTTACAGGGATTTCAATTTTAATTTTACTGTCCCTTTAAAAATCAATCACCTAGATTACGAGTTTTGAGCGCTATAGGGAAAGTAAAGAACGCAACAAAAGTTGCGTTATTTAACCCCCTATAGCGCTGCCATTACAAGTTTTAAAAAACCCGGCTTGTGCGGGCGATATGGCTGCATTGAACTCCATACCGTGTACAAAAACAGTGGTGTTTTGACGTGCTCGTGCATGCTTTTCCCATAGGCATCAATGGGGAGAGCCGGCTAAAAAAAAAGTCTAACACCTGCGATCATGGAAACAAAAGCTCCATAACAAAGCCCCATTGATGTCTATGGGGGAAAAGAAAATACAGTTTAAACCTAACATAAACCCTGAGTCGAAACACCCCCCTAATCAGCTGCCCCGACATCGTCGACGCCTGCCTACAGTTATTAACCCCTAATCTGCCGGTCCCGATATCGTCCCGCCAATACACTAAAGTTATTAACTATTCCGCCGCACCCCAACAACGCTGCAACTATATTAAAGTTATTAACCCCTATTCCGCTGCTCCCGATATCGCCGCCACCTAAATAAAGCTATTAACCCCTAAACCTCCGGCCTTCCACATCACTACCACTAAATAAACCTATTAACCCCTAAACCTCCAGCCCCCCACATAGCAACAACCTAAATTAAACTATTAACCCCTAACCCAAATGTAACCCTAACTTAACACTAACACCCCCTAACTTTAACATTAAACTAGATCTAAATTAAACTTACAATTATTAACTAAATAAACCTATTAACCCCTAAAACGTCAGCCCCCCACTTAGCAACAACCTAAATTAAACTATTAACCCCTAAACCTACCACTAACCCTAACACCCTCTAACTTTAAAATAATTAAATTAGCTCTAAATTAAATGTACAATTATTAACTAAATAACACCTAGTTAAAACTAAATACTTAAAAAAAAGGGAGAAAAATGGCACTACCTAAAGTAGTCCCCTATTTTAATAATCGTTGGATATTATTAGTAGTTTCAACCATAGACTATTCATTAGGGGGAGAGGTGCTGTACACAATTAATATGAACAAAGGGTTACCAATGTGTGAGACACATTACAAAAAGCATGTATATGTTAGCACTCAACTACTTGTAATGCACAGAAAGGACAATAGTATGTGTTTGCCTAAACACAAGAACAAATAGGTTTAAAATGTAACTTTTATTAAATACTGTATATATTAAAATAATAAAGATCACATATAAAAACACAAATGATACATGCACTGACGCAAATTTGGTGATCAAGGTGTCAATAGCATTTATTGATTAGTAGTATACATTAATGATAGTACACCTATTTGTAGTTCACCTATATTTTTAGGGTGATAAAAAATGAAGGGCGGCACAGATGGAACAGTAGAATAACACTGGTCTGCAACTGAGCTGTCAAAGGCAGGGATTGGTGAGTGTGGGTATCAGCTATTAATCCATGGCTGTGAAATACAATGTAATTCAGAGGTGTGTTCTAATATATAGGTACGATATGCCGAACAGTACACACAGCAGTCCTCTGTTATCCGTGGTAGAAATATTTGATGAGAGGGTAATATCATAATATATATTAAGTAGAGACAAAAAGTCAATATAAAAGTATTGGTAATTTATATTACTACCCTCTACAGCGCAGGGGAACTACCTACAGTATGTACAAAACTAACAACGTATGAATAAGAGTGAGGGTGGTAATTTGCAGAAAGAGGTATTAAAGCGGTTACACTCGTGTCAGAGACACTGCCCACTACTGCTCTAGTTAGAAGGTATGTAGATAGTTAATAAAATATTAACAAAAAAACACCCTCCACTTGGAACAGAATAGGTGTACTATCATTAATGTATACTACTAGTCAATAAATTCTATTGACACCTTGATCACCTAATTTGCGTCAGTGCATGTATCATTTGTGTTTTTATATGTGATCTTTATTATTTTAATATATATTTAATAAAAGTTAAATTTTAAATCTGACTCTTGTGTTTAGGCAAACACATACTATTGTCCTTTCTGTGTATTACAAGTAGTTGAGTGCTAACATGTACATGCTTTTTTTAATGTGTCTCCCACATTGCTAACCCTTTGTTAAAACTAAATACTTACCTGTGAAATAAAACCTATGCTAGCTACAATATAACTATTAATAATATTGTAGCTAGCATACGTTTTATTTATATTTCACAGGTAAGTTTGTATAATAGTGATTAACTATTTACTAACTACCTAGTTAAAATAAATACAAACTTACCTGTGAAATAAAACCTAACCTGCCTTACACTAAAACCTAACATTACAAAAAATAAAAAAAACTACCATTACAAAAAAAAACAATGAAATTATCCAAAAAAATAAAGATTATTCCTATTCTAATACCCTTAAAAAAAAAACACCACAAAATAAAAAGGTCTAATCTAGAATAAAATACCAAGGGCCCTTAAAGGGGCCTTTTGTAGGGTATTGCCCTGAGATAAACAGCTCTTTTGCTCCAAAAAAATACAAACACCCCCTAACACTATACAAACCCACACCCCCCCAAGGGCCCTTAAAATGGCCTTTTGGGGGGCCCTTACAAGGGCCTTTTGTAGGGCATTGCCCTGAGATAAACAGGTCTTTTGATCCAAAAAAATACAAACACCCTCTAACACTATACAAACCCCCACCCCCCAAACTACCAAGGTCCCTTAAAAGGGCCTTTTGGAGAGCCCTTAAAAGGGCCTTTTGTAGGGCATTGCCCTAAGTTAAACAGCTCTTTTGCTACAAAAAATAAAACACCCCCTAAAAATATACCATAAACAAAATAAAAAACGAAATCATCCAAAATAAAAAAGAATTACACCTAATCTAACAGCCCTATCAAAATAAAAAAGCTCACCCAAAATAAAAAAAACAGCCTACAATAAACTACCAATGGCCCTTAAAAGGGCCTTTTGTGGGGCATTGCCCCAAATATATCAGGTCTTTTACCTATAAAAAAAACACAAAGACCCCCCCAACAGTAAAACCCACCACCCAACCAACCCCCCAAACTAAAAAACCTAATTCTAAAAAAACCTAAGTTACCCATTGCCCTGAAAAGGGCAATTGTATGGGCTCGTTTACTGCCCAGACCCTAAACTAAAAAATAAAACCCACCCAATAAACCCTTAAAAAAGCCTAACACTAACCCCCTGATGATCCACTTACAGTTTTTGAAGTCCTGCTTGAACGATCTTCATCCCGGAGTTGAAGTCATAATCCAGGTGGCGAGAAGTCTTCATCCAGATGGCCTCTTCAATCTTCATCCCGGCGGCGATGTCCTGATCCAAGTGGCGAGAAGTCTTCACCCAGGCGGCCTCTCTTCAATCTTCATCCAGGCGACATCTTCTATCTTGATCCCGGAGGCACGGACCGGGTTCATCCTAACATCCAGCGCGGAGCATCCTCTTCATACGGTCGCCACCGTACACTGAATCTTCAATGCAAGGTACGTGATCCAAGATGGCGTCCCTTGCATTCCTATTGGCTGAAAAGTTTTAATCAGCCAATAAAATAATAGCTGCTTCAATCATATTGGCTGTTTAAATCAGCCAATTGTATTTAAGCAGCTCTCTTTCTATTGGCTGATTTATTTTTATTTTATCCAATAGAATTAGAGATGCTGAAAGCCGATATGCTGATTCAAAATAAAATTTTCAGCCAATAGGAGTGCAAGGGACGCTATCTTGGATGGCGTCCCTCGCAGTGAAGATTCAGTGTACAGCGGTGACCATATGAAGAGGATGCTCCACGCCGGATGTCTTCAGGATGGACCTGCTCCGTGCCTCCGGGATCAAGATAGAAGATGCCGCCTGGATAAAGATTGAAGAGGCCGCCTGGATGAAGAATTCTCGACACTTGGATCAGGACGTCGCCGCCGGGATGAAGATTGAAGAGGCCGTCTGGATGAAGACTTCTCGCCACCTGGATCAGGACTTCAACTCCGGGATGAAGATCATTCAAGGGGTACTTCAAAAACTGTAAGTGGATGGTCAGGGGGTTAGTGTTAGGCTTTTCTCCTGTTAAGTGTAGTCAGTCTACGGGTCATCCATTACTTATGGGATTATAACTCCTCCCTAACAGGAAGTGCAAGAGGATCACCCAAGCATAGCTGCTATATAGCTCCTCCCCTCTACGTCATACCCAGTCATTCTCTTGCACCTAACTAATAGATAGGACGTGTGAGAGGACTGTGGTTGTTAAACTTAGTTTTTATTTCTTCAATCAAAAGTTTGTTATTTTAAACGGCACCGGAGTGTGTTGTTTTTTCTCAGGCAGCATTAGAAGAAGAATCTACCTGAGTTTGTGTATGATCTTAGCGGACGTAACTAAGATCCATTTGCTGTTCTCGGCCATTCTGAGGAGCGAGGTAACTTCAGAACAGGGGACAGCGGGCAGGGTTCACCTGCAAGGAGGTATGTTGCAGTATATTATTTTCTAAGGAATGGAATTGACTGAGAAAATACTGCTAATACCGATGTAATGTAAGTACAGCCTTAAATGCAGTAGTAGCAACTGGTATCAGGCTGATATGTATGTATGTTTACACTGAAGTATTTCTGGGGAATGGCACTTCACTAAGAAAATACTGTATACATATAACTTATAGCCTATTCTGCAGTGAGAGCGGCTAGCAGCAGGCTTTTTAATAACATTTCATAATTTTATATTTAAAACGTTTACTGGCATGTTAATCGTTTTTTTCTCTGAGGTACTTGGTGAAAATTTTTATGGGCATTATTTTCCACATGGCTGTCGTTTGTTATGAATTAAATCAGTTTACTGAGCTTCCCCACTGTTGTATTATGAGTGTGAGGGGCCTATTTTGGCGCTTTATTGCGCAGTAGAAATTCAGTCACAGTCTGCCTTTTTCTCCCTGCATGATCCAGGACGTCTCTACAGAGCTCAGGGGTCTCCAAAACTAGTTTTGAGGGAGGTAATCACTCACAGCAGACCTGTGAGACTGTGCTTTGACTGTGATAAAAACGTTTATATTTTCAATTGTTATCCGTTTTTTGGTATTAGGGGGTTAATCATCCATTTGCTAGTGGGTGCAATCCTTTGCTAACTTAATGCATTTACTGTGAATATTTGGTTGCTATAACTAATCCGGTTCATTGTTATTTCAACTGTGACAGTTTTGTGTGCTTCTTAAAGGCACAGTAACGTTTTTTATATTGCTTGTAAATTTATTTGAAAAGTATTTTCTAAGCTTGCTAGTCTAATTGCTAGTTTGTTTAAACATGTCTGACACAGAGGAATCTCTTTGTGCAATATGTTCAAAGGCCAATGTGGAGCCCAATAGAAATTTGTGTACTAATTGCATTGATGCTACTTTAAATAAAAGCCAATCTGTACATGTCAAGAAAATTTCACCAGACAACGAGGGGAAAGTTATGCCGACTAACTCTCCTCACGTGTCAGTACCTGCATCTCCCGCTCAGGAGGTGCGTGATATTGTGGCGCCAAGTACATCAGGGCGGCCCTTACAAATCACTTTGCAAGACATGGCTAATGTTATGACTGAAGTTTTATCTAAATTGCCAGAACTTAGAGGTAAACGCGACCACTCTGGGGTGAGAACAGAGTACGCTGATAATGTTAGAGCCATGTCTGATACTGCATCACAATTAGCAGAACATGAAGACGGAGAGCTTCATTCTGTGGGTGACGGATCTGATCCAAATAAACTGGACTCAGACATTTCAATTTTTAAATTTAAGATTGAGAACCTCTGTGTATTATTAGGGGAGGTATTAGCGGCTCTGAATGATTGTAACATGGTTGCAATCCCAGAGAAATTATGTAGGCTGGATAGATACTATGCGGTACCGGCGTGTACTGACGTTTTTCCTATACCTAAGAGGCTTACAGAGATTATTACCAAGGAGTGGGATAGGCCCGGTGTACCCTTTTCCCCCCCTCCTATATTTAGAAAAATGTTTCCAATAGACGCCACCACACGGGACTTATGGCAGACGGTCCCTAAGGAGGAGGGAGCAGTTTCTACTCTGGCTAAGCGTACCACTATCCCGGTGGAGGATAGCTGTGCTTTTTCAGATCCAATGGATAAAAAGTTAGAGGGTTACCTTAAGAAAATTTTTACTCAACAAGGTTTTATATTACAACCCCTCGCATGCATTGCGCCTGTCACGGCTGCGGCGGCATTCTGGTTTGAGTCTCTAGAAGAGACCATTAGCTCAGTTCCATTGGATGAAATTATAGACAAGCTTAGAGTCCTTAAGCTAGCTAATTCATTTATTTCTGATGCCGTAGTACACTTAACTAAGCTTACGGCTAAGAACTCCGGATTCGCCATTCAGGCGCGCAGAGCGCTGTGGCTTAAATCCTGGTCAGCCGATGTGACTTCTAAATCTAAATTGCTTAACATACCTTTCAAAGGGCAGACATTATTCGGGCCCGGTTTGAAAGAAATTATCGCTGACATTACTGGAGGTAAGGGCCATGCCCTGCCTCAAGACAGAGCCAAACCAAGGGCTAGACAGTCTAATTTTCGTGCCTTTCGTAACTTCAAGGCAGGAGCAGCATCAACTTCCTCCGCTCCAAAACAGGAAGGAACTGTTGCTCGCTACAGACAGGGCTGGAAACCTAACCAGACCTGGAACAAGGGCAAGCAGGCCAGAAAACCTGCTGCTGCCCCTAAGACAGCATGAAGTGAGGGCCCCCAATCCGGAAACGGATCTAGTGGGGGGCAGACTTTCTCTCTTCGCCCAGGCTTGGGCAAGAGATGTCCAGGATCCCTGGGCGTTAGAGATCATATCTCAGGGATATCTTCTGGACTTCAAAGCTTCTCCTCCAAAAGGGAGATTTCATCTTTCAAGGTTGTCAACAAACCAGATAAAGAAAGAGGCGTTTCTACGCTGTGTACAAGATCTTTTACTAATGGGAGTGATCCAC
This sequence comes from Bombina bombina, assembly GCF_027579735.1. Classification (NCBI taxonomy): domain Eukaryota; kingdom Metazoa; phylum Chordata; class Amphibia; order Anura; family Bombinatoridae; genus Bombina; species Bombina bombina. The sequence goes on from NC_069504.1 coordinate 649,236,674, forward strand.
CCGGTTCCGCGGTCGGAACACGGACAAGGGTTTTACTCAAATCTGTTTGTGGTTCCCAAGAAAGAAGGAACCTTCAGACCAATCTTGGATTTAAAGATCCTAAACAAATTCCTAAGAGTTCCATCGTTCAAAATGGAAACTATTCGGACAATCTTACCCATGATCCAAAAGGGTCAGTACATGACCACTGTGGATTTAAAGGATGCCTACCTTCACATACCGATTCACAAAGATCATTACCGGTACCTAAGGTTTGCCTTCCTAGACAGGCATTACCAGTTTGTAGCTCTTCCCTTCGGGTTAGCTACTGCTCCAAGAATCTTTACAAAGGTTCTGGGTTCTCTTCTGGCGGTACTAAGACCGCAAGGAATATCGGTAGCTCCGTACCTAGACGACATTCTGATACAAGCGTCAAGTTTCCAAACTGCCAAGTCTCATACAGAGTTAGTACTGGCATTTCTAAGGTCACATGGGTGGAAAGTGAACGAAAAAAAGAGTTCTCTATTGCCACTCACAAGAGTTCCCTTCTTAGGGACTCTTATAGATTCTGTAGAAATGAAAATTTACCTGACAGAGGACAGGTTAACAAAACTCCTAAATGCTTGCCGTGTCCTTCATTCCATTCCATTCCCGTCAGTGGCTCAATGCATGGAGGTAATCGGATTAATGGTAGCGGCAATGGACATAGTACCCTTTGCACGCCTGCATCTCAGACCACTGCAATTGTGCATGCTAAGTCAGTGGAATGGGGATTACTCAGATTTGTCCCCTATGCTGAATCTGGATCAAGAGACCAGAAATTCTCTTCTATGGTGGCTCTCTCGGCCACATCTGTCCAAGGGGATACCCTTCAGCAGGCCAGATTGGACGATTGTAACAACAGACGCCAGCCTGCTAGGTTGGGGCGCTGTCTGGAATTCCCTGAAGACTCAGGGATCATGGACTCAGGAGGAGAGTCTCCTTCCCATAAATATTCTGGAATTAAGAGCAGTTTTCAATGCCCTTCTGGCTTGGCCTCAGTTAGCAACTCTGAGGTTCATCAGGTTTCAGTTGGACAACATCACGACTGTGGCTTACATCAACCATCAGGGAGGGACAAGGAGTCCCCTAGCGATGATGGAAGTCTCAAAGATAATTCACTGGGCAGAGTCTCACTCTTGCCACCTATCAGCGATCCACATCCCAGGCGTGGAGAACTGGGAGGCGGATTTTCTAAGTCGCCAGACTTTTCATCCAGGGGAGTGGGAACTTCATCCGGAGGTCTTTGCCCAAATACTTCGGCGTTGGGGCAAACCAAATCTGGATCTCATGGCGTCTCGCCAGAACGCCAAGCTTCCTTGTTATGGATCCAGGTCCAGGGACCCGGGAGCGGTTCTGATAGATGCTCTGACAGCACCTTGGGCCTTCAACATGGCTTATGTGTTTCCACCCTTCCCGATGCTTCCTCGATTGATTGCCAGGATCAAACAGGGTCCTTTCAAACATCCAAATCTAATTTCTCTGAGGCTGACTGCATGGAGATTGAACGCTTGATTTTATCAAAGCGTGGATTTTCGGAGTCAGTAATTGATACCTTAATACAAGCGAGGAAACCTGTTACCAGGAAAATTTACCATAAAATATGGCGTAAATATTTACATTGGTGCGAATCCAAGAGTTACTCATGGAGTAAGGTTAGGATTCCTAGGATATTGTCTTTTCTACAAGAAGGTTTAGAAAAGGGTTTATCTGCTAGTTCTTTAAAGGGACAGATCTCAGCTCTGTCCATCCTTTTGCACAAACGTCTGTCAGAAGTTCCAGACGTTCAGGCTTTTTGTCAGGCTTTGGCCAGGATTAAACCTGTGTTTAAGACTGTTGCTCCGCCGTGGAGCTTAAACTTAGTTCTTAACGTTTTACAGGGTGTTCCGTTTGAACCCCTTCATTCCATTGATATCAAGCTGTTATCTTGGAAAGTTCTGTTTTTAATGGCTATTTCCTCGGCTTGAAGAGTCTCTGAGTTATCGGCCTTACATTGTGATTCTCCTTATCTGATTTTTCATTCAGACAAGGTAGTTCTGCGTACTAAACCTGGGTTCTTACCTAAGGTAGTCACTAACAGGAATATCAATCAAGAGATTGTTGTTCCATCATTGTGCCCTAACCCTTCTTCAAAGAAGGAGCGACTTCTGCACAATCTGGACGTAGTCCGTGCCCTGAAATTTTATTTACAGGCAACTAAAGATTTTCGACAAACTTCTTCCCTGTTTGTCGTTTATTCTGGACAGAGGAGAGGTCAAAAAGCTTCTGCTACCTCTCTCTCTTTCTGGCTTCGTAGCATAATACGTTTAGCCTATGAGACTGCTGGACAGCAGCCTCCTGAAAGAATTACAGCTCATTCTACTAGAGCTGTGGCTTCCACTTGGGCCTTTAAGAATGAGGCCTCTGTTGAACAGATTTGCAAGGCTGCAACTTGGTCTTCACTTCACACTTTTTCCAAATTTTACAAATTTGACACTTTTGCTTCTTCGGAGGCTGTTTTTGGGAGAAAGGTTCTTCAGGCAGTGGTTCCTTCCGTGTAAAGATCCTGCCTGTCCCTCCCGTCATCCGTGTACTTTTAGCTTTGGTATTGGTATCCCATAAGTAATGGATGACCCGTGGACTGACTACACTTAACAGGAGAAAACATAATTTATGCTTACCTGATAAATTCCTTTCTCCTGTAGTGTAGTCAGTCCACGGCCCGCCCTGTTTTTTATGGCAGGTCTAAATTTTAAATTAAACTCCAGTCACCACTGCACCCTATAGTTTCTCCTTTCTCGTTTGGTTCGGTCGAATGACTGGGTATGACGTAGAGGGGAGGAGCTATATAGCAGCTCTGCTTGGGTGATCCTCTTGCACTTCCTGTTAGGGAGGAGTTATAATCCCATAAGTAATGGATGACCCGTGGACTGACTACACTACAGGAGAAAGGAATTTATCAGGTAAGCATAAATTTTGTTTTTAAAGGGACACTCAATCAAAATTAAACTTTCATTATTCAGATAAAGCATGCCATTTTAAACAACTTTCCAATTTACTTCCATTAACTAAATGTGCACAGTCTTTTTATATTTAAACTTTTTGAGTCACCAACTCCTACTGAGCATGTGCAAGAATAAGTGTGTATGCATTTGTGAATGGCTGATGGCTGTCACATGGTACGTGTATGCATTTGTGATTGGCTGATGGCTGTCACATGGTACATGGGGAGTGGAAAAAGACATAACTTTTAAAATTGTCAGAAAAAAAATCTACTACTCATTTGAAGTTCAGACTAAGTGATTTTGCATTATCTTGTTATCTTGCATTTGTTGATTATGCAAATCTACTGTGTTGACTGGTCCTTTAAGGGTTTTTTGGGTGGGGTTTTTGTTTAGTTTAGGGTCTGGGCAGTAAAAGAGCTAAATGCCCTTTTCAGGGCAATGCCCATACAAATGCCATTTTCTGGGCAATGGGTAGCTTAGGTTTTTTTTAGAATTAGGTTTTTTATTTTGGGGGGTTGGCTGGGTGGTGGGTTTTACTGTTGGGGGGTCTTTGTGTTTTTTTTACAGGTAAAAGAGCTGATATCTTTGGGGCAATGCCCGACAAAATGCCCTTTTAAGGACCATTGGTAGATTATTGTAGGCTAGGGTTTTTTTTATTTTGGGTGGGCTATTTTATTTTGATAGGGCTATTAGATTAGGTGTAATTCTTTTTTATTTTGGATAATTTCGTTTTTTATTTTTTGTAACAGCATTTTTTTTATTTTTTTATTTAGATACTTTGTCATTTTTAGAGTAGTGTTAAGATTTTTTTTAATGTGTAGTTTAGTTTAATTTAATTGGTAGTTAATTTAATTTTAGTTTAATAATTATATTAGTTTAATTGTTAATTTAAACTTATTTTTTTAAATTTGACAGGTAAGTTTTAATTTAAGATAGGGTTAGGGGTAAATAGTTTAATTTAGTTTATTTCGATGTGGGGGGCTTTCAGTTTAGGGGTTAATAGTTTAGGGTTTAATAGGTTTAGTATAGTGGCAGATAACTTTAGTATAGTGGGGGTGATGTGGGCGGATGGCAGATTAGGGGTTAATAATATTTAAATAGAGTTTGCAATGCGGGAGGGCGGCAGTTTAGGGGTTAATAACTTTAGTATAGTGGTGAGGATGTCAGGGAGCGGCGGAATAGGGGTTAATATTTTTTTTAAAGTGTCAGCGCTATCGGAAGCGGCAGATTAGTGGCTAATATATTTAATTTAGTGTTTGCGATGCCGGAGGGCCTTGGTTTAGGGGTTAATAGGTAATTTATGGGTGTTAGTGTACTTTTTTTTTTTTTTCGAATACTTTTTATTAAGAATCCAGATGATACTCTTTACAACATTGTATGTATAAAGTTTCAGGTCATATACATTTCTCAATTACATTGCCAAGGCACATGACAAATACAGTTTCCAAATATATTGTCATAGCACGTAAATTTACAAGGGTGAAGAGATTATTACCGACTCATCATAGCATTCATCATGGATTCAAATTTTCAATTAAACTTAACAAAGTAATAAAACCTAAAATCTAAGAAAAGAAAACATAAAGAAAAAGAAAAAAACACAGAAACAAAGAAAAGTCTCATTGTCTTTATACTTTACACATTCCTAGAAGCCAAGCTATGTATAAAAATGTTTGTAAATATTAAGTTGTGACCACATTCTCGATATATTGTTCCCAAGTACTCTGCAGTTCAATAAAGGTATCTTTTTTATTTAAGGTATAGAAGCCGTACTCCTCTAATTCAATTAATTCCAAAACTTTATTTCTCCACATCTTTAATGAGGGAATCTCTGAGGATTTCCAGTTATGTGCTATCAGGGCTTTAATACTATTTGTCATAATTCTCAGCAAGGGTCTAAAGTGTGCCTGAGGGAGCTTGATGGATTTATTAAGTAGCCATACAAGAGGGTCTAGCGGAAGAATTGTGTGAAAAATGCCTTCTATCTCCGTTATAATGCTTCTCCACATAGAGTTTAATTGAGAACACCACCACCACATGTGACCCATGCCGCTACCCACATGGCCACATCTCCAGCAGACGTTACCGACTCTAGGGAAGAGTCTGTGCAGTCTCCTAGGGGTCAAATACCAAGAATGTAAAATCTTTAAGTTCATCTCTTTTATTCGTGACGATGTAGAACAGGTTTTTGTGTTTTGGAATATATTAGTAGCTGTGAGAGGTGAAATAGTTAATCCGAGCTCTGTTTCCCATACCCCTATTGAGCGAATCAAGTCACCTGGAGGGGGCTGTGTGAGAATGCGATATATTTGAGATAGGCCGTGTCTGAGTGGGGGCTGGGAAGAAAACAGCTGTTCGAGCATGGTCATGGGTCTAGTCATATTTAAGTAATGTTTGTGTGTTGTCACATAATGGTGAACCCTTCTGTAGGAGAACCAGTTAGCGGCCCAGGAATGGCCATTCTCCAACAGCTGATCTTGGTGTACATAACTGTTCATTATGAATTAGTTGAGTGATTGAAGTCTCTTTTGTTGCGTCAGCTGTGACCCAACTTCTGGTAAGAGACAGTAAAGAGAATTCACTGTTATGAGTAAGAGACGTCAGGAGACCTGGGCAAGAGGACAAATAGGGGTTCACTCCAGTAGAGTGTGCCCAGGTTTTAAGAGCTTCCCGTGTGAGCGGGTTATCAATCTGATTACTGGTAGCTCGGAGATCTTTGTTCCAACAAATAGATGGGAGATGGACCTCTGGAGTCAGACTCTCCTCCAGAAGTATCCATCTCTTATGCGCTCTGTGTTAGTGTACTTTTTAACACTTTAGTTATGAATTTCATATTACAGCTTTGTAGCGTAACACTCATATCTACTGACTTTTGATGGCAGTACAGATCTTTTCATTTTAGGCTGTAACGCTCGCTTTTTAGCCTCACCGCAAAACTGGTAATAACAGCGCAATGGGAATCCCATGAAAAAACGTCATTTTTAAGAGTGCGGTACTGATGTTGCTGTACAGGCTAAAAGGCTTACGGTACACCTATACCGAGAAGACTTGTAATTGCTGCATTAGGGAAAATTATGCGTTATGGGCCACAATGCTGCTATTTGACTCATAACGCAAAACTCGTAATCTAGGTGTTATTTTGTTAATAGAGTGTGGTCTATGATGAGTATATCAAGATTTATTGGATGCCTCAGTTTAATTTTCATTTTAAATACCACACTACTGCAAATGAATCACTGGTTGAGGCAATTTGTAGAAGTTTGAAAACTTAGGTTACAGATTTTGTTTTTTTAGGACCAGGGCCGTCTTTAACACAGGGCAAAAGGGGCAGCTGCCCAGGGCCCAGTCTCTGATTTTTTTTAGGTTCATACCAGACTGCTGATGTGACATGGGGAACACACACATTCACTCCTAATACTGTCACAGTCAAAAGTACTCTGCTTATATATTTTTTTTTAAAAAAAACTGTGCCAGACCGTGTTGGTGTCTTGTGACATGTCAAGCTATTGCCATGTGCTGTTTTAGATGTGCACTGTGCAGCACTGAATGCAAAGCCCTAACACAGCATCCAGCCATTTCCACTGCATCAGAAAAGGTCCTACTGGGGTTACCACTGTTACCAGGTAACTGCTCTGGTGGTGGGGATTGTTTCTGGGTAGGATTGACTGTAGGCGCATGCAGCAGAAAGCTGGAGCGGCAGGCACGTGAGGATTTGAGCATCTGTGCAGCTGCATACACTGCTCTCTTCAGTCTTGAGGCTGTGTGACTCATCTCACACTGTATCCATGCAGCCTTGGACAGACAGCATCCAGTCTACTGGTCCCCTTAGCTCTGCTCTTTCTGCTGTGGCCCTAAGATCAACTAACTGAAGCTTGTTAGGGGAACAGTGCTTTGTAGAAAGGTGTCAGTGGGAAGAATAAGTGAGTGCACACATGCCCCTCCCCATGCAGCATTGTCTAGTGCAGGGTGAGAGGGAACTTGTTCCTAGCAAAGAAGCGACATGTGCTGCTGTGGCTGATGTATAGTGTCATGCTGATACTTCACACATTAATGTAAAGTTTATTTTTATAGTTTTTATTTTCTCTCTGTCTCAGATTTTACAGCTTCCCATAGTAGTTCTACTGTTCCAGTCAGTAAACTTATATTTGTCTGCACCTCCATGCTTCCTCCTCAGTCTTTACCTTGCTTTGCTCCTGTTGGCTGCCCTAAATCTCTTTAACCAGCAAACCTCACACCAGAATCACATTCAAAAGAATAGTAAATGAATCCACAGTGGAGGAATTTATATATTTATTTACTTATTAGTACTGCTTAGGTCCAGTTTCACATATTGCAATTTATTTCATTTTTTTTAAATGATTAGCCCAGCAGTGGATGATCCACCTCTGGGCTAATAATTTAAAAAAAAAAAATGATTTAGTTTTTTTTTAGGATGTTGGGGTGGAGAGCGAAATTGCATAGGGAGGGGGGCGGGGGGCCAAGAAAATTTTTGCCCAGGGTCCAGTCAATATTAAAGACGGCCCTGTTTGGGACCTCTAGGGAGCGTTGGACAAGGCACAATTTTTACACAAAGGCAATGTGTTTATGTCCCTTTAAACAACCATATTCAAAATGCAGAAAATGTAGCCCTTATGTCATCAAGAGGCCTAGCATATGTTTAATGCTTAATTTATGTTATTGGACCACAACAAAAGGCTATGGGCTAAATTACAAGTGGAGCGATATTTTAACATGCGTTTGTAAATGGGCAACTTTGACCGTTTAAGGGTGCACGTTAAATAACCAGCCATTACGAGTGGCTGGTTAATGCTACCTCGACCTCATGGTAGCACTTTGCACTTGCATTCATTAACCAGAGAACATATCTCTGGTTAAAGAAAAAAATTATCCCCAATTTGCCCCAAAATAAAGTGTAGTGTTCCTTAATAAAAAAAAAAAGAAAATAGTAGCCTTTATTTATTTTTTAAATAACTGCACAAAGCAGTGTTATAAAAAAAAGTCACTGAAAAGTGCCTTTACATAGCGGTCTATGGGGGACTGTGTTATCACTGTAAATACACATATAAACACATATATATGTATATATTCATATACATATATATTTAAACTTTGCCGCCCAACTCTGCTCGACTTACCCCCTTCACTGCGCTAGGTTCTGTGCCATGTCTATCGGCATCAGAACCACGCTCCTATTGGAGCTTATGGAAGTGCGTTCTTGCGTGCGCTGGTATTTTGAGTGGAGCGCAAATATCTTGCTCACAAAAGCACTATTTTGCGATCCACTTGTAATCTGGCCCTATGTGTATTATGTATGAGTTTGAGTGTATTAAAAGTGTGAAGGGGAGCAAAGATGGGGGCAGCTGTTCTGTGGGGTGAAATAGAAGATAGCTCTTTTTTTAGGAATTCATATTTTTTCAAAGTTTGGAGGCCAGAATGATGACCAGTGGCTTCTACTTGCAGCCATCTGAGAATCAAAATGCTGCTTTAATCCATTGGCTTTTTCAATTGTTATAATATATTTTACATAAATTGTATTAAATATAAAAGTGTAAAATGTTAGCGTTTTTTCCCATGATAAAATATAGTCTTTGTCCGCAATATTCAGTACAAAAGAATATATAAATTTTCAGTTATAGAGCACACTCTAGTGGAATTATTTTTGTATTGCAGTGGGACACCATACGTACACTTAGGTAATTCATACTATACCTCAATGTATTTAATTTATTTTGTAATGCCTGTGACATCCCACAGACTCCTAGTAACAGAATATAATTTAAAGGGACAGTCAACTCAATTTTTTTATTGTTTTAAAAGATAGATAATCCCTTTATTACTCATTCCCCAGTTTTGCAGAGAAAACATGGTTATATTAATACACTTTTTACCTCTGTGATTACCTTGTTTCTAAGCATCTTCTGACTGCCCCCTGATCACATGACTTTATCTATTGACTTGTATTTAAGCCAATTAGTGCTGCGTTGTTAGAATCCACGGGCATCAGCATAATGTTATCCATATGGCTCACATGAACTAGCTAACCTGATATGAAAAGCAAATACAAAAGCATGTGATCATGGGGCTGTCTTTAGGGACAGACAGAAATGTATTATTATTATTATCTGTTATTTGTAGAGCGCCAACAGAATCCGCAGCGCTATAAACATAGCTATACAAGGTAACATTTATAGAGAAAAGTGGGTAGAGAGCCCTGTTGAGATTCGCACTGTTGCAATCAGCTCTTATGAAGGTGATCTGGAAACAGTTGGACTCTTAGGCTTGCATGCTAAGGGGGTTCATGGCAGGAGAGGAACTGGTATTAGGAAAGGTTAGTGTAGATTGTATTCATCTCTGAACAGTAGAGTCTTTAGGAAGCGCTTGAAGCTTTCACAACTAGGGGAGAGTCTTGTGGAGCAAGGCAGAGAGTTCCACAAGATTGGAGCCAGTCCGGAGAAGTCCTGTAAACGGGAGTGTGAAGAGGTAACAAGAGAGGAGGAGAGTAGGAGGTCATGAGCAGAGCGAAGGGGAAGGGAGGGAGAGTATCTGGAGACAAGGTCTGAGATATAGGGGGGAGCAGTGCAGTTGAGGGCTTTGTATGTCAGAGTGAGAATTTTGTGTTTGATCCTAGAGGCAAGAGGAAGCCAGTGAAGGGATTGGCAGAGAGGAGCAGCAGATGAAGAGCGACGTGTAAGCGACGTGTAAGGAAGATGAGCCTGGAAGAGGCATTCATTATGGATTGTTAAGGAGCTAGGCGTCAGCTAGGGAGACCAGAGAGGACAGAATTGCAGTAGTTGAGGTGGGAAAGGATGAGCGAGTGGATTCAAATCTTAGTTGTGTTTTGTGTAAGAAAAAGTCTAATTTTAGAGATGTTTTTAAGGTGGAAGCGTCAGGATTTACCCGAAGACTGAATCTGAGGAGTGAAAGAAAGATCTGAGTCAAATGTGACCCCAAGACATCGGGCATGCAGGGTAGGGGTAATGATGGAGTTGTCAACAGTTATAGAGAGATTGGGTGTGGAGATTTTAGAAGAAGGAGGGAAAACAAGGACCTCAGTTTTGGAGAGATTTAGCTTAAAGTGACAGTATACTATAAAATTGTTTTTCCCTTAATGTGTTTCCAATTACTTTTTTACCAGCTGCAGAGTATAAAATGTATGAGATTTGCTTTTTTAAGGCTTATTTGTGTATATGAATTAGCTGATTTTGTGTTTTGAAGCCACAACCTAATAAAATGGGTTGAGCTTGTAGGTATAATCAGATCTCATTACTTTATCACATTGTGTACATATACCTGCTTCTTTATCTTATATCTGTCCATAAACCAATCATCAATACTTGGAGAGAACAATGGAAAATTAACATTTTATTACCTTATCTCTTCTATAACCCACTGGGAGTGTAATTTCTTCTACTGGCTGTGTTAACACAGCTTGGCCTTGAGACCAAAAACTTTCAGGATGGGTGGGGATACCACAGGCTAAATAAACTATTTCATATGACAATATAAGGGTAATGGAAATACTTGTAATCAATGTAATACACTCCAGCAGGTAAAGTAGATAATTGGAAACAAATTAAAGGGGAGAAAAGTTTTGAGTAAACTGTCCCTTTAAGGTAGTGAGAGGACATCCAGGAAGAGATGTGAGAAAGACCGTTAGTGACACGGGTTAGCAAAGAAGGAGATAGGTCAGGTGCAGAGAGGTAGATTTGGGTGTCATCGGCATACAAATGATATTGAAACCCGTGAGACTTTATTAAGGAACCTAATGATAATGTGTAGAGAAGAGAAGGGGACTGAGGACAGAGGCTTGCGGCACCCCAACAGAAAGTGGTGACGGGGCAGAGGAAACCCCAGAGAAGGCTACACTAAAGGTACGGTTAGACAGGTAGGAAGAGATACACGAGAGGGCTGTGCCACAAATGCCAAAGGATTGGAGGGTTTAGAGCAAAAGAGGGCAGTCAACAGTATCAAAGGCTGCAGATAAGCCAAGGCTGTGGTCACCCTTATCTATAGAGAGCATAGTATAAGTGCGGAAACTTCTTCCACAGTAACAGGGGCGAAAGAGCTAAATATATAGGTATGGGGGTTTTGGTTCATTGCGAGCTTTTGAGGTGGTGAGAGACTGGAAGTATGTTGGGAGCTGATTTAGTTTCTGATGGAATCAATTTTGTTGCTGAAGTGGCTGGCAAAATCTTGAGCTGAGAGAGAAGTTGCATTAGGAGGTGGGGGTGGTTGGAGAATAGAATTGAAAGTGGAGAACAGACTTTTGGGTTTGAAGAAAGAGTAGAGATAAGAGTAGAGAAGTAATGTTGCTTATGAAGATTAAGGACAGAGTAGTAGGAGTTCAAGATGAAGTGAAGAAAGTCAGCTAACCTCCGCGATTTTCTCCAGTGCCGCTCAGCAGTACGGGAACATCTGTGTAGGTACCGTGTCAGAAGAATGTGCCAGGGCTGAGGGTGAGTGTGGGATTTCCAAGCTATTATAGGAGGGGCCAGATTGTCAAGGTGTGAGGGTGGAATTATAGTGGCAGATACAGTTGTCAGGGCAGGAAAAGGAGGAGATGGATGAGAGAGGAGGTTTGAGAGAACTAACGAGCTGTTGCTGATCTAATGGCGTAATGCTTCAATGTAGTTTGGTGTGAGGGATAGAAGGAGGGAGAGTTGTAGGTAGGGATGAGATGTTGCAAGTGAGGAGATGATGGTCAGAAAGAGGAAAAGGGGAGTTTGTGAAGTCTAAAGTAGTGCATCAATAGCTAAAGATCAGATCAAGGGAGTGACCGTCTTTGTGAGTGGGAGAGTCAGTCCATTGTAACAGACCAAAAGAGGAAGTGAGTTGCAGAAGTTGTTTTGCAAAGGAGGCAGTGGGATTGTGAAGAGGGATGTTGAAGTCACCAAGAATGAGGGCAGGGGTGTCTGAGGAAAGGAAATAAGGTAGCCAGACAGCAAAGTGATCTAGAAATTGATTTGAGGAGCCGGTGGGGGAGGTATATGACAGCAACACATATAGAGAGAGGAGAGAATAAGCTAATCATGTGGGTTTCGAAAGAAGAAAATGTGAGAGAAGAAATGGGTTGTATTTGTTGAAAGATGCAATGAGAGGAAAGTAAAATACCTACACCACCTCCTTGTCTATTACCAGACCTAGGAGTGTGGCTGAAGTGGAGACCCCCATGTGACAGTGCAGCAGTGTATGCTGTGTCTAAATGAGAGAGACAAGTTTCTATGAGAACCAGAAGGTTGAGGGAGTGGGAGATAAAAAGGTCATGGATAGAAGTGAGCTTGTTGCAAACAGAGCGAGAGTTCCAGAGTGCACAAGTGAAAGGGGTAGTGGCTTTAGATACAAGAGGAATGTGAGTAAGGTTACCAGAGTTTTGTTTTCGAGTCTATGGAAAGGAAAACATGGATGTGCAAAGTTAGGAAGTTGTTGGGGACCAATATTAAGGGAGATGTCACCAGCAGCTAATATGAGCAAGAGGGAGACTGACATGAAATTAAAGACAGATTTGCAGTAATGAGACTGTTTTTAGGATGAGGTGCAGGGGGAAGAGAGGGAGTTTAGGAATGTTTAAAGTTCATGAGTACAAAAGTAAGGTGAGTTTAAGAGAGATGGACTAATGGACAGTGCAGGTGGTGAGGGGGGAGGAGTAATTGAGTAAAGTAGTTTGTTATAAAGACAAGAGGTAGCAAAAAGGAATATGAATATATTGAGCATTTTTTGCAAGAATGGGAACCAATTAAACACATAAAACACAGAATTACAGCAGCACGTACATAAGGAAACAAAGAGATACTTAAAACACAATATTTCAAAGGTACTTGCCTTGTGTCTTGCCCCTTATCCAATCCTTGTTGAATTATTGTATAATTCTTATCTTAGTGCCTCACTTATAAAATGTTCACATATGCTATTGTGACACATGCAACCCCTGTGCAATGCACATCCCAAACTAGTGTTAAATATATAAAGGCAGGACAGTCAGATGGGTCCACTAAATTAGTCAAAGACAATTTAAAAGGCCTATTGGAATGTTAGATTCTAGTCAGATCAGGGTAAGATAAGTTTAAATAAACAGACAATAACATTTGGAGGAGCTATGGCATAAAACAGCTATAAATTTAAAGTGCCATACAACATGTTGAGATCTGTGCATATTCTTAAAGAACTAATTAAGTAAAAATAGTTTGCATAAAAAAAATGTTTAAAAATTGCTGGGAAGTATTCTAAAATAATTTTCAAATATAAGCAAAATGACTTACATAGCTGTGCTTTCTGGAGTAGACCGACCCACCCCCCTTATCAGTGTTTAACTTCAGAAACACAGGCATTGTATTTTAACTAAGTTCACAGCAGCTTATTTGCTTCTGGCATGCTCCAGCAGGTAATGACTGTTTAAGTCTTGCATTCTACCATATCAATGGTGGATATAGATGCAGCCATAAAAAGATTTGTGTGGGGAGGAGTTAGAGCTGTACAATTCGGACACTTAAAAGAAAGTGTTAATGGCGAGGCACTGCAGTATAATTTTGCAGGTAAAGAAATGAATGTACATTATTATTATTATATTTTGTCTCTATCCCAACTTGTTTTTTTAATAGCAAGTATTAATAAGGATTGAACATCACATGGCAGTTAACAAAACATTAGAAGTAAGACATTGGGAATAACATTACAATAAATGCAGGACTTAATGACCTAAAATCATATGCTCAATATACAGTATCCCACAAAAGTGAGTACACCCCTCACATTTTTGTAAATATTTTATTATATCTTTTCATGTGACAACACTGAAGAAATGACACTTTGCTACAATGTAAAGTAGTGAATGTACAGCCTGTATAACAGTGTAAATTTGCTGTCCCCTCAAAATAACTCCACACACAGCCATTAATGTCTAAACCGTTGGCAACAAAAGTGAGTACACCCCTATGTGGAAATGTCCAAATTGGGCTCAAAGTGTCAATATTTTGTGTGGCCACCGTTATTTTCCAGCACTGCCTTAACCCTCTTGGGCATGGAGTTCACCAGAGCTTCACAGGTTGCCACTGGAGTCCTCTTCCACTCCTCCATGATGACATCACAGAGCTGGTGGATGTTAGAGACCTTGCGCTCCCCCACCTTCCGTTTGAAGATGCCCCACAGATGCTCAATATGGTTTACGTCTGGAGACATGCTTGGCCAGTCCATCACCTTTAGCCTCAGCTTCTTTAGCAAGGCAGTGGTTGTCTTGGAGGTGTGTTTGGGGTCATTATCATGTTGGAATACTGCCCTGCGACCCAGTCTCCAAAGGGAGGGGATCATGCTCTGCTTCAGTATATCACAGTACATGTTGGCATTCATGGCTCCCTCAATGAACTGTAGCTCCCCAGTACCGGCAGCACTCATGCAGGCCCAGACCATGACACTCCCACCACCATGCTTGACTGTAGACAAGACACACTTGTCTTTGTACTCCTCTCCTCACCTGGTTGCAGCCACACACGCTTGACACCATCTAAACCAAATACGTTTATCTTGGTCTCATTTGACCACATGACATGGTTCCAGTAATCCATGTTCTTAGTCTGTTTGTCTTCAGCAAATTGTTTGCAGGCTTTCTTGTGCATCATCTTTAGAAGAGGCTTCCCTCTTGGACGACAGCCATGCAGACCAATTTGATGCAGTGTGCGGCGTATGGTCTGAGCACTGACAGGCTGACCCCCACATCCCTTCAACCTCTGCACTCATACGTCTATTTCCCAAAGACAACCTCTGGATATGACACTGAGCATGTGCACTCATCTTCTTTGGTCGACCATGGAGAGACCTGTTCTGAGTGTTACCTGTCCTGTGAAACTGCTGTATGTTCTTGCCCACCGTGCTGCAGCTCAGTTTTAGGGTCTTGGCAATCTTCTTATAGCCTAGGCCATCTTTATGTAGAGCAACAATTCCTTTTTTCAGATCCTCAGAGAGTTCTTTGCCATGAGGGGCCATGTTGAACTTCCAGTGACCAGTATGAGAGTGTGAGAGCGATAACACCAAATTTAACACAGCTGCTCCCTATTCACACCTGAGACCTTGCAACACTAACAAGTCACATAACACTAGGGAGGGAAAATGGCTAATTGTGCCCAATTTGGACAGTGAAAAGTTTGCAAATGAACAGGGACTCTATTCACGTCCCAAAAGAGAGAAATTTAGAGGTTTAAAGGTTATGTTAATATAATCATTTTTTTTGTGCAAAGCTGGGGAATGGGTAGTAAAGGCATTATCTATCTTTTTAAACAATAACAATTTTTGTGTTGACTGTCCCTTTAAACAGGAAATGCTGAACTAAGGGATATATATAAGCAATATTACACAAGATGAAATTCAGTTGTGAGTCACTGATTAGTTAATTAGTCATTAGCTAACTGATGTGTGTAGATAGCTCCTTGTACTTCATTGCTGCTCCTTCTATAAAGGATACCAGCAGAATGAAGCAAAATTGATAATAGAAGTATATTGGAAAGTTTGTTTAAAAATATATGCTCTGAATAATAGAAGAAAAAAATTGGGTTTCCTGTCCCTTTATCCTAGCAAAAGAAGGTGGCAGACTAGGAAAAGCTTAGTGATATACTTGGATTTTGCAAAGTTGTTTGATGCAGTGCTACATGAGAGATTAACCCCTTCACTACCAGGACTTTCAGAGGAAAACTTGCCCAAAATACTGAAGAATTTTTAGCATTTTTGCTATCACTCCATTTAAACAGAAATACCACTGTACTTATTAAGGGCACCCCCTATTATTATTTTTTCAGCTTTAAACAGAAATAGATAGAGCCTTGTTTTTCTATTATTTGCCTGTCCAAACTATATATGTATTTTTATGTAGACAACCCAAAGTATTGATCTAGGCCCATTTTGGAATATTTTGTGCCACCATTTCACAGCCGAATGCAATCTAACAAAATAAATAGTTAATTTTTTCACAAACTTTGGGTTACTCACTGAAATTATTTACATACAGCTCATGCAATCAATGCACAAATGGTTGCGAAAGCTCCTCTGGGATCTACTTTGCTCAGAAATAGCAGACATACATGGCTTTGACATTGCTTTTTGGTCATTAGAAGGCTGCTATTTGCAACTGCGCACCACATTTCTATTTTTCTCCGCAGTGAAGGGGTTAATTGGGTAGCTTTTAAAGTTCATTTTAGCTTTAGTGTAGAGATTACCCTCCCACCTGATGCTTCCCACCCCCTGGTCCCTCCCAAACAGCTCTCTTCCCTCCCTTACCCCCCCCCCCACACACACACACACTGGTCACCCCCATCTTAGGTACCGGCAGACAGTCTGCCAGTATGAAAATGTAATGCTTTTTTATTAATATTTGTCATCTTGGAGGATGTATCGTCCAATTTTAAAAGGCCTGAAACCCAGTGGCAGGAGACAGATTATAATGAATAATCTTAAATAAAGCTTGGTCAGGCGATTCCATAGTCAGGGCAGGTGGCGGTAGACGTAGTCAAAAATATAAGCCGAAGTCAATAACCGGGAAGTCAAAAATTGTAAGGAAAATGGGACTCAGGAAAAGCTTAACAAGAGAAATAATGCTTGACCAGGAACACCCCCATCACCATGACAACCTGGAAGCTTTAGTTCCAGGCAACCAATAAGGAGGTCAGTCAGTTAATAGGGGAGTGCCCTCTAGACACTAGCAAAAAAGGGAAAAGAGAAAAGAGGGATAGTAGAGCACAAGTGCAGTTGATACCAAACTCGTTACAAGTGAAAAGATCCTTCATTCTTTACAGAGAAAAATAGGAAAAAAAAGGGAGAGTGTAAGGGCGCTAAAAAAGCTAAAGGTATCAGGGAGTATCAATATGGGTTTAAAGATAAAGAAATATCTATGAGTGGCACTACTTATTAATAGGTAAAAGTGTCCAAATATACAGGGAGTGCAGAATTATTAGGCAAGTTGTATTTTTGAGGATTAATTTTATTATTGAAAAACAACCATGTTCTCAATGAACCCAAAAAACTCATTAATATCAAAGCTGAATATTTTTGGAAGTAGTTTTTAGTTTGTTTTTAGTTTTAGCTATTTTAGGGGGATATCTGTGTGTGCAGGCGATTATTACTGTGCATAATTATTAGGCAACTTAACAAAAAACAAATATATACCCATTTCAATTATTTATTTTTACCAGTGAAACCAATATAACATCTCAACATTCACAAATATACATTTCTGACATTTAAAAACAAAACAAAAACAAATCAGTGACCAATATAGCCACATTTCTTTGCAAGGACACTCAAAAGCCTGCTATCCATGGATTCTGTCAGTGTTTTGATCTGTTCACCATCAACATTGCGTGCAGCAGCAACCACAGCCTCCCAGACACTGTTCAGAGAGGTGTACTGTTTTCCCTCCTTGTAAATCTCACATTTGATGATGGACCACAGGTTCTCAATGGGGTTCAGATCAGGTGAACAAGGAGGCCATGTCATTAGATTTTCTTCTTTTATACCCTTTCTTGCCAGCCACGCTGTGGAGTACTTGGACGCGTGTGATGGAGCATTGTCCTGCATGAAAATCATGTTTTTCTTGAAGGATGCAGACTTCTTCCTGTACCACTGCTTGAAGAAGGTGTCTTCCAGAAACTGGCAGTAGGACTGGGAGTTGAGCTTGACTCCATCCTCAACCCGAAAAGGCCCCACAAGCTCATCTTTGATGATACCAGCCCAAACCAGTACTCCACCTCCACCTTGCTGGCGTCTGAGTCGGACTGGAGCTCTCTGCCCTTTATCAATCCAGCCACGGGCCCATCCATCTGGCCCATCAAGACTCACTCTCATTTCATCAGTCCATAAAACCTTAGAAAAATCAGTCTTGAGATATTTCTTGGCCCAGTCTTGACGTTTCAGCTTGTGTGTCTTGTTCAGTGGTGGTCGTCTTTCAGCCTTTCTTACCTTGGCCATGTCTCTGAGTATTGCACACCTTGTGCTTTTGGGCACTCCAGTGATGTTGCAGCTCTGAAATATGGCTAAACTGGTGGCAAGTGGCATCTTGGCAGCTGCACGCTTGACTTTTCTCAGTTCATGGCCAGTTATTTTGCGCCTTGGTTTTTCCACACGCTTCTTGCGACCCTGTTGACTATTTTGAATGAAACGCTTGGTTGTTCGATGATCACGCTTCAGAAGCGTTGCAATTTTAAGAGTGCTGCATCCCTCTGCAAGATATCTCACTATTTTTGACTTTTCTGAGACTGTCAAGTCCTTCTTTTGACCCATTTTGCCAAAGGAAAGGAAGTTGCCTAATAATTATGCACACCTGATATAGGGTGATGATGTCATTAGACCACACCCCTTCTCATTACAGAGATGCACATCACCTAATATGCTTAATTGGTAGTAGGCTTTCGAGCCTATACAGCTTGGAGTAAGACAACATGCATAAAGAAGATGATGTGGTCAAAATACTCATTTGCCTAATAATTCTGCACTCCCTGTATGGTCAGTAAAAAAAGGTGAGCGTCAGTGTGATGGTATTATAAAGCATATATTTATTGCAAATATATAAATATATAAAATCATGTATAGATATTTAGCTAAGAAGCATAAGAAATATTTATATATACAAGGGTAGCAATATGAAGGGGATGTCTCCCCAGTGAATAAACACAATCTAAAATAGCAAATAACAGATAAATGTACACGAAATATATGATAAAAATTATTTAATAAAAGTTAAAAAATCTGATTAAATGGTACTCAAAAGGTAACTAAAAACTAAAACCACAGAAATTCATAGTATGGAAAAAGTTCATGAAACCACAGTTTAAATGGTGTTAAAAAATCGTATTTGATTAAAAAAGTTCCCAATTGGTAGCGAGGAGCTCCTCTAGCAAATGTAGGTGGATTTCCACTCTATAGGCAAACAGAAACCTTTAGGCAGTGAACAGCACGATTAGAAAAAGGTTCCGAAACATGAATTTTACCACACAAAGTTCTTGTTACCTTTAAATTTTATGTCTCTGTAGCGTGAAACATTCTGAGATTAGCTGATGTTATAGGCAAAAAACATAATTTATGTAAGAACTTACCTGATAAATTCATTTCTTTCATATTAGCAAGAGTCCATGAGCTAGTGACGTATGGGATATACATTCCTACCAGGAGGGGCAAAGTTTCCCAAACCTCAAAATGCCTATAAATACACCCCTCACCACACCCACAAATCAGTTTAACGAATAGCCAAGAAGTGGGGTGATAAGAAAAAAGTGCGAAAGCATAAAAAATAAGGAATTGGAATAATTGTGCTTTATACAAAAAAATCATAACCACCACAAAAAAGGGTGGGCCTCATGGACTCTTGCTAATATGAAAGAAATGAATTTATCAGGTAAGTTCTTACATAAATTATGTTTTCTTTCATGTAATTAGCAAGAGTCCATGAGCTAGTGACGTATGGGATAATGACTACCCAAGATGTGGATCTTTCAACGCAATAAAATAAAGACAGCCAATTCCGCTGAAAAATAATCCACACCCAAAATAAAGTTTAAATTTTATAATGAAAAAAACTGAAATTATAAGCAGAAGATTCAAACTGAAACAGCTGCCTGAAGTACTTTTCTACCAAAAACAGCTTCAGAAGAAGAAAACACATCAAAATGGTAGAATTTAGTAAAAGTATGCAAAGAAGACCAAGTTGCTGCTTTGCAAATCTGATCAACCGAAGCTTCATTCCTAAACGCCCAGGAAGTAGAAACTGACCTAGTAGAATGAGCTGTAATCCTTTGAGGCAGAGTTTTACCCGACTCGACATAAGCATGATGAATTAAAGATTTCAACCAAGATGCCAAAGAAATGGCAGAGGCCTTCTGACCTTTCCTAGAACCGGAAAAGATAACAAATAGACTAGAAGTCTTTCGGAAATTCTTAGTAGCTTCAACATAATATTTCAAAGCTCTAACTACATCCAAAGAATGCAATGATCTCTCCTTAGAATTCTTAGGATTAGGACACAATGAAGGAACCACAATTTCTCTACTAATGTTGTTAGAATTCACAACCTTAGGTAAAAATGTAAAAGAAGTTCGCAACACCGCCTTATCCTGATGAAAAATCAGAAAAGAAGACTCACAAGAAAGAGCAGATAATTCAGAAACTCTTCTGGCAGAAGAGATGGCCAAAAGGAACAACACTTTCCAAGAAAGTAATTTGATGTCCAACGAATGCATAGGTTCAAACGGAGGAGCTTGAAGAGCCCCCAGAACCAAATTCAAACTCCAAGGAGGAGAAATTGACTTAATGACAGGTTTTATACGAACCAAAGCTTGTACAAAACAATGAATATCAGGAAGATTAGCAATCTTTCTGTGAAAAAGAACAGAAAGAGCAGAGATTTGTCCTTTCAAGGAACTTGCAGACAAACCTTTATCCAAACCATCCTGAAGAAACTGTAAAATTCTCGGAATTCTAAAAGAATGCCAGGAAAAAAAGATGAGAAAGACACCAAGAAATATAAGTCTTTCAGACTCTATAATATATCTCCCTAGATACAGATTTACGAGCCTGTAACATAGTATTAATCACAGAGTCAGAGAAACCTCTTTGACTAAGAATCAAGCGTTCAATCTCCATACCTTTAAATTTAAGGATTTGAGATCCTGATGGAAAAAAAGGACCTTGCGACAAAAGGTCTGGTCTTAACGGAAGAGTCCACGGTTGGCAAGAGGCCATCCGGACAAGATCCGCATACCAAAACCTGTGAGGCCATGCCGGAGCTACCAGCAGAACAAACGAGCATTCCTTAAGAATCTTGGAGATTACTCTTGGAAGAAGAACTAGAGGCGGAAAGATATAGGCAGGATGATACTTCCAAGGAAGTGACAACGCATCCACTGCTTCCGCTTGAGGATCCCTGGATCTGGACAGATACCTGGGAAGTTTCTTGTTTAGATGAGAGGCTATCAGATCTATTTCTGGAAGTCCCCACATTTGAACAATCTGAAGAAATACCTCTGGGTGAAGAGACCATTCGCCCGGATGTAACGTTTGGCGACTGAGATAATCCGCTTCCCAATTGTCTATACCTGGGATATGAACTGCAGAAACTAGACAGGAGCTGGATTCCGCCCATACCAGAATTCGAGATACTTCCTTCATAGCCAGAGGACTGTGAGTCCCTCCTTGATGATTGATGTATGCCACAGTTGTGACATTGTCTGTCTGAAAACAAATGAACGATTCTCTCTTTAGAAGAGGCCATGACTGAAGAGCTCTTAAAATTGCACGGAGTTCCAAAATATTGATCGGTAATCTCACCTCCTGAGATTCCCAAACCCCTTGTGCTGTCAGAGACCCCCAAACAGCTCCCCAACCTGTCAGACTTGCATCTGTTGAAATTACAGTCCAGGTCGGAAGAACAAAAGAAGCCCCCTGAACTAAACGATGGTGATCTGTCCACCACGTCAGAGAGTGTCGTACAATCGGTTTTAAAGATATCAATTGAGATATCTTTGTGTAATCCCTGCACCACTGGTTCAGCATACAGAGCTGAAGAGGTCGCATGTGAAAACGAGCAAAGGGGATCGCGTCCGATGCTGCAGTCATAAGACCTAGAATTACCATGCATAAAGCTACCGAAGGGAATGATTGTGACTGAAGGTTTCGACAAGCTGATATCAACTTTAGACGTCTCTTGTCTGTCAAAGACAGAGTCATGGACACTGAATCTATCTGGAAACCTAAAAAGGTTACCCTTGTCTGAGGAATCAATGAACTTTTTGGGTAATTGATCCTCCAACCATGATCTAGAAGAAACAACACAAGTCGATTCGTATGAGATTCTGCTAAATGTGAAGACTGAGCAAGTACCAAGATATCGTCCAAATAAGGAAATACCACAATACCCTGTTCTCTGATTACAGACAGAAGGGCACCGAGAACCTTTGTAAAAAATTCTTGGAGCTGTAGCTAGGCCAAACGGTAGAGCCACAAACTGGTAATGCTTGTCTAGGAAAGAGAATCTCAGAAACTGA
The DNA here is from genome assembly GCF_027579735.1 of Bombina bombina. NCBI lineage: Eukaryota > Metazoa > Chordata > Amphibia > Anura > Bombinatoridae > Bombina > Bombina bombina. The sequence continues at coordinate 649,258,686 of NC_069504.1, forward strand.
TAGTGATCTGGATGAATCGGAATATGCAGATATGCATCCTGTAAATCTATTGTGGACATATAATGCCCTTGCTGAACAAAAGGCAGGATAGTCCTTACAGTTACCATTTTGAATGTTGGTATCCTTACATAACAATTCAAAATTTTTAGATCCAGAACTGGTCTGAAGGAATTCTCCTTCTTTGGTACAATGAAGAGATTTGAATAAAACCCCAGCCCCTGTTCCAGAACTGGAACTGGCATAATTACTCCAGCCAACTCTAGATCTGAAACACATTTCAGAAATGCTTGAGCCTTCGCTAGGTTTACTGGGACACGGGAAAGAAAAAATCTCTTTGCAGGAGGCCTTATCTTGAAGCCAATTCTGTACCCTTCTGAAACAATGTTCTGAATCCATAGATTGTGAATGGAATTGATCCAAATATCTTTGAAAAAACGTAATCTGCCCCCTACCAGCTGAGCTGGAATGAGGGCCGCACCTTCATGTGGACTTGGGAGCTGGCTTTGGTTTTCTAAAAGGCTTGGATTTATTCCAGACTGGAGATGGTTTCCAAACTGATACCGCTCCTGAGGATGAAGGATCAGGCTTTTGTTCCTTGTTGTGACGAAAGGAACGAAAACGATTATTAGACCTAAATTTACCTTTAGATTTTTTATCCTGTGGTAAAAAAGTTCCTTTCCCTCCAGTAACAGTTGAGATAATAGAATCCAACTGAGAACCAAATAATTTATTACCCTGGAAAGAAAGGGAAAGCAGAGTAGACTTAGAAGACATATCAGCATTCCAAGTTTTAAGCCATAAAGCTCTTCTAGCTAAAATAGCTAGAGACATATACCTGACATCAACTCTAATGATATCAAAGATGGCATCACAAATAAAATTATTAGCATGTTGTAGAAGAATAATAATGCTATGAGAATTATGATCTGTTACTTGTTGCGCTAAAGCTTCTAACCAAAAAGTTGAAGCTGCAGCAACATCCACTTTTCTTAGAAAGGATTCAATTTTCCTATCTAAAGGATCCTTAAAGGAAGTACCATCTGCCGTAGGAATAGTAGTACGCTTAGCAAGAGTCCCAAAATTCTAATCTGTCAGATGGCACAGGATATAATTGCTTAAAACGTTTAGAAGGAGTAAAAGAATTACCCAAATTATTCCATTCCCTGGAAATTACTTCAGAAATAGCACCAGGGACAGGAAACACTTCTGGAATAACTACAGGAGATTTAAAAACCTTATCTAAACGTTTAGATTTAGTATCAAGAGGACTAGAATCCTCAATTTCTAATGCAATTAGGACTTCTTTAAGTAAAAAACAAATAAATTCCATTTTAAATAAATATGAAGATTTATCAGCATCAACCTCTGAGACAGAATCCTCTGAATCAGAAGAACCAATATCAGTATCAGAATGATGATGTTCATTTAAAAATTCATCTGAAAAATGAGAAGTTTTAAAAGACTTTTTACGTTTACTATAAGGAGGAATAACAGACATAGCCTTCTTAATGGATTTAGAAACAAAATCTCTTATGTTATCAGGAACACTCTGAGTATTAGATGTTGACGGAACAGCAACAGGTAATGTAACAGTACTAAAGGAAATATTATCTGCATTAGCAAGTTTGTCATGACAAACAGTACAAACAACAGCTGGAGGAACAGATACCAAAAGTTTACAGCAGATACACTTAGCTTTGGTAGCTCCAGCACCAGGCAGCGATTTTCCAGAAGTATCTTCTGACTCAGCTTCAACGTGGGACATCTTACAATATGTAATAGAAAAAACAACATATAAAGCAAAATTTGATCAAATTCCTTAAATGACAGTTTCAGGAATGGGAAAAAATGCCAGTGAACAAGCTTCTAGCAACCAGAAGCAATAAATAATGAGACTTAAATAATGTGGAGACAAAAGTGACGCCCATATTTTTTTAGCGCCAAAAAGGACGCCCACATTATTTGGCGCCTAAATGCTTTGGCGACAAAAATGACGCCACATCCGGAACGCCGACACTTTTGGCGCAAAAAAACGTCAAAAATGACGCAACTTCCGGCGACACGTATGACGCCGGAAACAGAAAAAATTTTGCGCCAAAAAAGTCAGCGCCAAGAATGACGCAATAAAATGAAGCATTTTCAGCCCACAGGGAAAAGTCAAATTTTAAGGTAAGAAAAAAATTGATTTATTCATATGCATTATCCCAAATATGAAACTGACTGTCTGAAATAAGGAACGTTGAACATCCTGAGTCAAGGCAAATAAATGTTTGAATACATATATTTAGAACTTTATAAAAAAAGTGCCCAACCATAGCTTAGAGTGTCACAGAAAATAAGACTTACTTACCCCAGGACACTCATCTACATGTAGTAGAAAGCCAAACCAGTACTGAAACGAGAATCAGTAGAGGAAATGGTATATATAAGAGTATATCGTCGATCTGAAAAGGGAGGTAAGAGATGAATCTCTACGACCGATAACAGAGAACCTATGAAATAGACCCCGTAGAAGGAGATCACTGCATTCAAATAGGCAATACTCTCCTCACATCCCTCTGACATTCACTGCACGCTGAGAGGAAAACCGGGCTCCAACCTGCTGCGGAGCGCATATCAACGTAGAATCTAGCACAAACTTACTTCACCACCTCCATAGGAGGCAAAGTTTGTAAAACTGATTTGTGGGTGTGGTGAGGGGTGTATTTATAGGCATTTTGAGGTTTGGGAAACTTTGCCCCTCCTGGTAGGAATGTATATCCCATACGTCACTAGCTCATGGACTCTTGCTAATTACGTGAAAGAAATGATACATATTACCTTGAAAACTTTGTATATCTGTAGAGCCGTTTCAAACTAGCAGCTGTGGATCTTACACAACACACTTGAGTTCACCGCACGTGACTTGGCGTCTGACGTCACCGGTGACACTCGGGGGGCTCGTTCCTCCTTGCGACTCAAAAAAGGAAAAAGCAAAGTCCTTATGGTCTTACCTCCAAATAGAGGGTGGATATCTGCTGATATCTGCACAGGTGATGTAGATCTTAGTAGAATGACAAAATAACCCGGGTTATAGAATTCAAAATAGAGTTGCTCCAATGATAGATGATCACAACATTCAGAGTTGTTCCAATGATAGATAGTCACAACATGCAACGCGTTTCGCTCTATTCCAGAGCTTTGTCAAGATAAGTGTGACTGAATCTTCATCTACCTTTAAAGGTGTAGCAGGAACCTGATTGGTTCAGCCTAAACTGGCCTTGGTTAAGGTGGACTTTTAGTTTGTAGGGTATCATTTTGCTTTTAAGGCCCAAGTGTCGTTACGTTAAAAGGTGAATAATAATTTTAAGTTGATATTTTCCTCTTTATGTAGATTCTCATTCGCTGTTTATTCTTGTCTATGGTTTAGAGTTATTAACTTCTAGTCTCTCATTTTCTTATGTCATACATAGGAGTACACACATATCTCCTTATTAAAATTGTATAAAAAATTACTTAATATTGAAATAAAAACAGTACCCTATCATCTATTCATATGCTATCAGCTACCATACTAATTGATATCAAACTATTATAGCTATTGTTCTAAACTTATGAAAAATATATAATATAGTGCAAAGGTTATGTGCAAAGGAAAACATAATAATACATTTAAAATTAGCAGATTTAAAAACCTGATAATTTTAATCTTAAAACTTTAATTACTCAAAATGTGAGAGATAGATTAGTGTTAAAGTGTTAGTGCAAATTTTAAATAGTCATTAGATGTGATATCTATTATCTTACATCTACTTCTAGTGTGTTGATATGTGCATCTATATTGTTTAGTGTGAAAGTGACAGCGTGTAAGATAACAGTTGAATGATTATACTGGACACTATTCGAAAAGGAAAGGGGAAAGGTCTAGCTCTGAGTTTAAGCCTTTTGGAAATAGGGTATTAAACTTGTAAATTAATTCTTCTTCCTTTATCAGCAATTTATTTTCTATGTTTCCGCCTGTCAGGGTTTTTTCCCTGTTGTGTTTGCCATGTGCTGCTGGCAGCCATTTTACTCACCTCTCTTCCTGACTATGGTGCATTGTGGGGATGCTGCTCATTTCCTGCACTTGCTTTTATGGCCAGACTGGTGTGCATCATCCATGTGAGACAGGATGCAGTCTCAGAATTGTGATGCCATCACTTATTATTTAAAGGGCCTCTGTTCAGTATGCTTTGCCTTTGCGTTGTCTCAGACCTGTTTGTGAGAGTTCCTGTGTATTTTCTGGCTTCCTGACGTCCTTCCTGGTTCCTGATCCTTGGCTTGTTCCTGACTCTGCTGTTTTCCTTGTTCCTGATTCCGGCTCGTCTGACTATTCGCTTTGGCTCCTGACTCGGCTCGTCTGACTACCAGCTCTGGTTTTGACTTCTGGCTTGTTATTTGACTTGTGGACTTTTTATTATTTTTTGCTATTAATAAAAGGTGTGATTATCTTTGCACTTCTCGTCTCATTCTGATTCCTGGGACCCTGACACCACCTCTCCAATGTTTTTTTACTTTCTGTATTCCCCAATATAAGATATCTTTGGTGTTACCTTTGTGAATTGTTTTAAAATGTTTGTATAAGTGGCACCTAGCTATGCCAATTTATTTATGGGAGCCTGGGAAACCGAGTTTTTTGGCAATGGGAGCTATGGTGCAAACCTTGTACTCTACAAGAGGTACATAGACAATTTACTAATAGTTTGGAAGGGCACAGAACAGGACTTAATTCTGATGTTTGAGGAAATAAATAAAAAACACATGGGGTCAAAACTTTACCTACAATTGCAGTAAGAATTCGGCCATATTTCTAGATTTGAAAATAATGATGATGGATAACAAGTTAGAGACTAAAACTCATTTTAAAAAAGTCAACTGCAATAATTATGTTCATGCTAATAGTTGTCATTTTAAAATATAATATACCTATAGGACAATATCTCCGTATACAAAAAAATTGCTCTAGGCTAATAGACTTTGAGCAACAGGCTGAAGTGGTAGCAGAGAGATTTAATTCAAGAGGCTATAAAACTGAAAACACAAGTAAAGCTATTTAAAGAGCAATAAACACAAATCGGGAGACCCTGTTGGGATATAAAGAAAAACCAAAAGAAAATAGCGATAGAATCAAAGTACCATTCATAACTGACTATCACGCTGATCATAATATTATAAAGAGGATTGCCAGAAAAAATTGGCACCTCTTAAAAGAGGACAATATTTTGGGGGATAACATTTCTGATAACCCTAACTTTGTTTTTAAAAAAGCTGCAAACTTTAAAACGATCCTGGCCCCTAGTGAATTAAAGAAGACCCAAATAAGAAATATGAAACAAAAAGATCTAATAGGTAATAAACCTTATGGATTTTTCCCTGCTACACCTGTAAAGCTTGTAGTCATAAGATAAAAAGCATACTGATAAATAATTCAGAAAAACCCTTCAAAATAAAGGATATAATAAGATGCGCCCATAAAAATGTAATATATGTTCTAAAATGTACTTGTAATCTCTTTTACTTTGGAGAAACAAAGAGAGCTGTCAGAGACATGATTAGAGAACACATCTGCAACATCAAGAATGGAGTTGAGGATACCCACTTATACAAACAACATTTTAAAACAATTCACAAAGGTAACACCAAAGATATCTTATATTGGAGAATACAGAAAGTAAAAAAAAAACATTGGAGAGGTGGAAACATAGAAAAGAAATTGCTGATAAAGGAAGAAGAATTAATTTACAAGTTTAATACCCTATTTACAAAAGGCTTAAACTCAGAGCTAGACCTTTCCCCTTTCCTTTTCGAATAGTGTCCTGTATAATCATTCAACTGTTATCTTACACGCTGTCACTTTCACACTAAACAATATAGATGCACATATCACCACACTAGAAATAGATGTAAGATAATAGATATCACATCTAATGACAATTTAAAATTTGCACTAACACTTTAACATTAATCTATCTCTCACTTTTTGAGTAATTAAAGTTTTAACATTAAAATTATCAGGTTTTTAAAACTGCTATTTTCAAATGTATTATTATGTTTTCCTTTGCACATAACCTATGCACTATATTATTTATAAGTTTAGAACAATAGCTATAATAGTTTGATATCAATTAGTATGGTAGCCGATAGCATATTAATAGATGATTTGGTACTGTTTTTATTTCAATATTATGTAATTTTTTATACAATATTAATATGGAGATGTGTGTACTCATATGTATGACATAAGAAAATGAGAGACTAGAAGTTAATAACTCTAAACCATGGGCAAGCATGAACAGCGAATGAGAAAAATATCAACTTAAAATAATTCTTCACCTTTTAACGTAACGACACTTGGGCCTTAAAAGCAAAATGATACCCTACAAACTAAAAGTCCACCTTAACCAAGGCCAATTTAGGCTGAACCAATCAGGTTCCTGCTACACCTTTAAAGGTAGATGACGATTCAGTCACACTTATCTTGATAAAGCTCTGGTATAGAGAGAAACGCGTTGAATGTTGTGACTAGCTATTATTGGAACAACTCTGATTGTTGTGATCATCTATCATTGGAGCAACTCTATTTTGAATTCTATAACCCAGGTTATTTTGTCATTCTACTAAGATCTCCATTACCTGCGTGCATAGAACTAAGTGCAGATATCAGCAGATATCCACCCTCTATTTGGAGGTAAGACGCTTATCCGAAGTGACCATAAGGACTTTGCTTTCTCCTTTTTCGAGTCGCAAGGAGGAACGAGCCCCCCCGAGTGTCACCGGTGACGTCAGATGCCAAGTCACGTGTGGTGAACTTAAGTGTGTTGTGTAAGATCCACAGCTGCTAGTTTGAAACGGCTCTACAGATATACAAAGTTTTCAAGGTAATATGTATCATTTTTGCCTATAACATCAGCTGATCTCAGAATGTTTCACGCTACAGAGGCATAAAATTTAAAAGGTAACAAGAACTTTGTGTGGTAAAATTCATGTTTCGGAAACCTTTTTCTAATCGTGCTGTTCACTGCCTAAAGGTTTCTGTTTGCCTATATAGTGGAAATCCACCTACATTTGCTAGAGGAGCTCCTCACTATCAATTGGGAACTTTTTGAATCAAATACGATCTTTTAACACAATTTGAACTGTGGTTTCATGAACTTTATTAATACCTATGTGGAAATTTAAATACTATGAATTTCTGTGGTTTTAGTTTTTAGTTACCTTTTGAGTACCATTTAATCAGAATTTTTAACTTTTATTAAATAATTTTTATCATATATTTAGTGTACATTTATCTGTTATTTGCTATTTTAGATTGTGTTTATTCGCTGGAGAGACGTCCCCTTCATATTGCTACCCTTGTATATATAAATATTTCTTATGCTTCTTAGCTAAATATCTATATATGAATTTGCACGGTATATATTTGCAATAAATATATGCTTTATTATACTATCACACTGACGCTCACCTTTTTTTACTGACCATATATTTGGACACTTTTACCTATTAATACGTAGTGCCACTCATAGATATTTCTTTATCTTTAAACCCATATTGATACTCCCTGATACCTTTAGCTTTTCTAGGTGTAATGCTCACTTCACAACATGTGTTACCTTAGAGTTTATAGTGCAACCTAGAAGAGAATATCTATACATGCATACAAGAGAAGAGTAGATCTCACAGGATAAGTGAGATCTAAAAGTCTAGGCAAACAGCACCTATAAAACTATCTAAATCTAAATGGTTGAAGAAACAGATACAAACGATATATAGACAAAAATGTATAGTATAATTATTAGAAATGCAATATATATATATATATATATAAACATTTAAAATCTAGTGAGGGGGTCCCCCATATTGTAATGCAGTACAAGGAAGTAGCCAGCTTCAATAAATAAACTTGTGATTCACCGCAGAAGCTCAGTAAAGCAACTAATGCCAAAGTAGATTTCCAAAGGTTGCTTGGAAGAGATATGCAATGCAGAAAGGTAATAATGATATCCTCATAATATGGGAAGGTTCCATAGAGGATTTAGAGCATAACATAAGATTTATGAACAATAATACACAAAACCTGAAATTTACTTATGAATACAGCACCACAGAAATCACCTTTCTGGATCTCAGAATTGAAATTAAAGAATGTAGATGTCTCCAATTGACCATCTTTTAAGAAGTAGATTGCAATAATTATATTCATCAGGATAGCTGTCATCATAGAAATTGGAAGTTGAACATACCCAAAAGGCAGCTCCTCAGACTGAAGAACTGCTCGAATCCCAGTAAATGGGAGGAGCAGGCCTTAGTTTTGAAAGAAAGATTTTTAGAGCGAGGCTATCAAGAAGGTAATCTTGACAAAAACATAGAAGTAAGGCACAGAGATAGGAAAACCTTCTCAAATACAAATGTAAGACCAACATGAATACATTTGGAAAAGATATACTTACTGTACCATTTATCACAGAATATAGTGAGAATAGATTTCTCATATAAAAAAATCATAGAAAAACACTGGCCACTCTTGAAGGATGATGAAATTATAGGTGAAAAACTAACATCCAGACCTAGGTTTATATACCGGAAGACAGACAATCTGAAGAACATACTGTCTCCTAGTATACTAAGAAAACAAAGCCTAAGGTCAAATATATTTATGGTAGAAAAAACATAATTTATGCTTACCTGATAAATTTATTTCTCTTGTGGTGTATCCAGTCCACAGATCATCCATTACTTTTGGGATATTCTCCTTCCCAACAGGAAGTTGTTATTATGTTTTCTCTAGTTAGATGTATCCAGTCCACGGATCATCCATTACTTGTGGGATACCAATACCAAAGCTAAAGTACACGGATGAAGGGAGGGACAAGGCAGGTACTTAAACGGAAGGGACCACTGCCTGTAGAACCTTTCTCCCAAAAATAGCCTCCGAAGAAGCAAAAGTATCAAATTTGTAAAATTTTGAAAAGGTATGAAGCGAAGACCAAGTCGCCGCTTTGCAAATCTGTTCAACAGAAGCCTCATTTTTAAAGGCCCAAGTGGAAGCCACAGTTCTAGTAGAACGAGCTGTAATCCTTTCAGGGGGCTGCTGTCCAGCAGTCTCATAGGCTAAGCGTATTACGCTCCGAAGCCAAAAAGAAAGAGGTTGCCGAAGCCTTTTGACCTCTCCTCTGTCCAGAGTAAACAACAAACAGGGAAGATGTTTGACGAAAATCTTTAGTCGCTTGTAAGTAAAACTTTAAAGCACGGACTACGTCCAAATTATGTAAAAGACGTTCCTACTTTGAAGAAGGATTAGGACACAATGATGGAACAACAATCTCTTGATTGATATTCTTGTTGGAAACTACCTTAGGTAAAAACCCAGGTTTTGTACGCAGAACTACTTTATCTGTATGGAAAATCAGATAAGGAGAATCACATTGTAAAGCGGATAACTCAGATACTCTACGAGCCGAGGAAATAGCCATCAAAAACAGAACTTTCCAAGATAAAAGTTTGATATCAATGGAATGAAGGGGTTCAAACGGAACTCCTTGAAGAACCTTAAGAACCAAGTTTAAGCTCCATGGAGGAGCAACAGGTTTAAACACAGGCTTAATTCTAACCAAAGCCTGACAAAATGCCTGGATGTCTGGAACCTCTGCCAGACGCTTGTGCAAAAGGATAGACCGAGCAGAAATCTGTCCCTTTAAAGAACTAGCTGATAATCCTTTATCCAAACCCTCTTGGAGAAAGGACAATATCCTAGGAATCCTAACCTTACTCCATGAGTAATTCTTGGATTCACACCAATGAAGATATTTGCGCCATATCTTATGGTAGATTTTCCTGGTTACAGGCTTTCGTGCCTGTATTAAGGTATCAATGACTGACTCTGAGAAGCCACGCCTTGATAAAATCAAGCGTTCAATCTCCAAGCAGTCAGTCTCAGAGAAATTAGATTTGGATGATTGAAAGGACCTTGTAGTAGAAGGTCTTGTCTCAGAGGCAGAGGCCAAGGTGGAAAGGATGACATGTCCACCAGGTCTGCATACCAGGTCCTGCGTGGCCACGCAGGCGCGATCAAGATCACCGATGCTCTCTCCTGTTTGATTTTGGCAATCAGTTGAGGGAGCAGAGGAAACGGTGGAAACACATAAGCCAGGTTGAAGAACCACGGTGCTGCTAGAGCATCTATCAGCGTCGCTTCTGGGTCCCTGGACCTGGATCCGTAACAAGGAAGCTTGGCGTTCTGGCGAGACGCCATGAGATCCAATTCTGGTGTGCCCCAACGATGAACCAATTGAGCAAACACCTCCGGATGGAGTTCCCACTCCCCCGGATGAAAAGTCTGACGACTTAGAAAATCCGCCTCCCAGTTCTCTACACCTGGGATATGGATCGCTGATAGATGGCAAGAGTGAGTCTCTGCCCAGCGAATTATCTTGGAGACTTCTAACATCGCTAGGGAGCTCCTGGTCCCCCCTTGATGGTTGATGTAAGCCACAGTCGTGATGTTGTCCGACTGAAATCTGATGAACCTCAGGGTTGCTAACTGAGGCCAAGCTAGAAGAGCATTGAATATTGCTCTTAACTCCAGAATATTTTTTGGGAGGAGTTTCTCCTCCTGAGTCCACGATCCCTGAGCCTTCAGGGAATTCCAGACTGCACCCCAACCTAGAAGGCTGGCATCTGTTGTTACAATTGTCCAATCTGGCCTGGGAAAGGTCATACCTTTGGACAGATGGACCCGAGATAGCCACCAGAGAAGAGAATCTCTGGTCTCTTGATCCAGATTTAGCAGAGGGGACAAATCTGTGTAATCCCCATTCCACTGACTGAGCATGCATAATTGCAGCGGTCTGAGATGTAGGCGCGCAAATGGCACTATGTCCATCGCCGCTACCATTAAGCCGATCACTTCCATGCACTGAGACACCGATGGGCGCGGAATGTAGTGAAGAACACGGCAGGAATTTAGAAGCTTTGATAACCTGGACTCCGTAAATTTTCATTTCTACAGAATCTATCAGAGTTCCTCGGAAGGAAACCCTTGTGAGGGGTGATAGAGAACTCTTTCCCTCGTTCACTTTCCACCCATGTGACCTCAGAAATGCCAACATTATGTCCGTATGAGATTTGGCAATTTGGAAGTTTGACGCCTGTATCAGGATGTCGTCTAGATAAGGGGCCACTGCTATGCCCCGTGGTCTTAGGACCGCCAGAAGAGACCCCAGAACCTTTGTAAAAATTATTGGGGCTGTAGCTAACCCGAAGGGAAGAGCCACAAACTGGTAATGCCTGTCTAGAAAGGCAAACCTTAGGAACCGATGATGATCTTTGTGAATCGGTATGTGAAGGTAAGCATCCTTCAAATCCACTGTGGTCATGTACTGACCCTTCCTGGATCATAGATAGGATTGTCCGAATAGTTTCCATTTTGAACGATGGAACTCTGAGGAATTTGTTTAAGATCTTTAGATCCAAAATTGGTCTGAAGGTTCCCTCTTTTTTGGGAACCACAAACAGATTTGAATAAAATCCCTGTCCTTGTTCCATCTGTGGAACTGGATGGATAACTCCCATTATTAGGAGGTCTTGCACACAGCGTAAGAATGCCTCTTTCTTTATCTGGTTTACAGATAATCTCGAAAGGTGAAATCTTCCTTGTGGGGGGGAAGCTTTGAAGTCCAGAAGATATCCCTGAGATATGATCTCCAACGCCCAGGGATCCTGAACATCTCTTGCCCACGCCTGGGCGAAGAGAGAAAGTCTGCCCCCTACTAGATCCGTTGCCGGATAGGGGGCCGTTCCTTCATGCTGTCTTAGAGGCAGCAGCAGGCTTTCTGGCCTGCTTGCCTTTGCTCCAGGCCTGGTTAGATTTCCACACCGGCACCTCGTAGTATTTATCCAGTCTACACAATTTCTCTGGTACTGCAATTGTGTCACAGTCATTCAGAGCAGCTGAAACCTCTCCAAGCAACACCCGGAGGTTCTCAAGCTTAAATTTAAAAGTAGACATATCTGAATCAGGTTTCCCCGAGTCAGAGACGTCACCCACAGACTGAAGCTCTTCCTCAGCTTCTGCATATTGTGACGCAGTATCAGACATGGGCCTTAAAACATCTGCGCGCTCTGTATTACGTCTAACCCCAGAGCTATTGCGCTTTCCTCTGAATTCAGGCAGTCTGGCTAATACCGCTGACAGGGTATTATCCATGATTGCCTCCATGTCCTGCAAAGTAATCGCTATGGGCGTCTTTGATGTACTTGGCGCCATTTTAGCGTGAGTCCCTTGAGCGGGAGTCAAAGGGTCCGACACGTGGGGAGAGTTAGTCGGCATAACTTCCCCCTCGTCAGAATCCTCTGGTGATAATTCTTTTAAAGATAACAGCTGATCTTTATTGTTTAAAGTGAAATCAATACATTTAGTACACATTCTCCTATGGGGTTCCACCATGGCTTTTAAACATAATGAACAAAGAGTTTCCTCTATGTCAGACATGTTTATACAGACTAGCAATGAGACTAGCAAGCTTGGAAAACACTTTAAATCAAGTTAACAAGCAATATAAAAAAACGTTACTGTGCCTTTAAGAGAAACAAATTTTGCCAAAATTTGAAATAACAGTGAAAAAAGGCAGTTAAACTAACGAAATTTTTACAGTGTTTGTAACAAGTTAGCAGAGCATTGCACCCACTTGAAAATGGATGATTAACCCCTTAATACAAAAAACAGATTAACAAAACGAAAAATATGTTTTTTAAACAGTCATAACAACTGCCACAGCTCCTACTTTTGAAGCCTTTTGAGCCCTTTAGAGATGTCTTATAGCATGCAGGGGACTGCTGAGGGAAGCTGAATGTCACAGTTTGTAATTTTAACTGCACCAACTGTAACTTTAAACAGTGGAAAGCCTGTTTCTAGGCAAAAATAAAGCTAGCCATGTGGAAAAAACTAGGCCCCAATAAGTTTTATCACCAAAGCATATATAAAAACGATTAAACATGCCAGGAAACGTTTTATATTGCACATTAAACAGAGTATATACCTCTGATAGCAAGCCTGATACTAGTCACTATTAAATCACTGTAATTAGGCTTTAACTTACATTAATCCGGTATCAGCAGCATTTTCTAGCAAATTCCATCCCTAGAAAAACTTAACTGCACATACCTTATTGCAGGATACCCTGCACGCCATTCTCCCTCTGAAGTTGCCTCACTCCTCAGACATATGTGAGAATAGCAGTGGATCTTAGTTACTTCTGCTAAGATCATAGAAAAACGCAGACAGATTCTTCTTCTAAATGCTGCCTGAGATAAAATAGTACACTCCGGTACCATTTAAAAACAATAAACTTTTGATTGAAGAAAAAACTAACTATATTTTACCACTTTCCTCTTACTACCTCCAGCTATGTTGAGAGCTTGCAAGAGAATGACTGAATATGGCAGTTAGGGGAGGAGCTATATAGCAGCTCTGCTGTGGGTGATCCTCTTGCAACTTCCTGTTGGGAAGGAGAATATCCCACAAGTAATGGATGATCCATGGACTGGATACACCTAACAAGAGAAATTAGAGTTTTTTTTCCCATGCCCTAACTGCAAAGCCTGTGAAAGGGGGAGAAAAACGAAGAACTTCACTTCACATAATTCTAAAGTCAACCATGAGATTAAATACCTGATAGGATGTAGTAGTAAGGGTGTAGTATACCTGATACAATGCAGTTGTGGCCTACAATATGTAGGACAGACATCAAGATCCTTGAAAGATAGGGTCAGAGAGCACCTACTGCAGATCAAACATAAGAATATGGAAACCCCACTATATCGACACTTTACCAATCACCATCAGGGTAATCAGAAAGACTTTAATTATATAGGCATCCAGCTAGTGACACCTAATTGGAGAGGAGGAGATTCCGAAAAGAAACTGTTAACTGCAGAATCCAAATCGATTTTTGAATTGGACTGCCTTTATCCAAGAGGTTTGAATAATAAAGAGGATCTATCCCATCTATTAAATCTTAAATGAACTAACACAGAGATAATTGAACCCATATGGTGGCACATCCTGTTAATTGCATGTATGATCATACTAGCTTCACACATCAGGATGTACAAATCACCAAGATCTGGGTATTTAACAAGATATATATCTTTTAAGGGGACAGGTAGTTTACTATTGAGAGACTAACATTATCTCTCACTATGTGGATTTTCTCTTTTAAACTTAATCCAGTTTTCCTAAGTGTATGGTTATCCGACTATGGTTTGTTATACTCTATGGATTTTATGCATAACATTTTTTGTATATAGACCATTATGTTTATTATGTTCCCATTCGTTTTGCTTCAACTAGTCCACCTTTTTACATACACAAATATATATTGTTGCCTATCCTCCAAAATACTATATTTGTGTAGGTTTTAAATGTAGTTTGAGGAATAGGCTTGAAGCAAAAAGCCACAAATGTAGCACAAACATCAATACTAGCATACCTCCTGAGAGTATATACATCTAGATCAATCATTTTAAGATTTATGTCTTAATTAGTTTTCTATGTAAATGACCAAATGTATTGTGTATTCAATACAACTTATGGGTTTTCTCAATGTTCACATATATGTATATTTTCTAAGTATATATTTCCAGTAACTATATACACACAATAAACCCCTAACATTACCAATATATGGTTATTTGACTACAGTTTACTATTCTCTATGGATCATATGTATAAAGGGTTTGCATATAGACCAATTTGTTTATTATGTTCCCATTTGTCTCGCCCCAATTAGCCCACCTTTACAATTTAAATGTAGTTTGAGGAATATACTAGAAGCATAAATGCAAAAAATAGTCCATCGGTAACGTAGCACAGACCTCAGTACTAGCATAGTTCTTGAAAGTGTATACATCTATAAAAATCAATTTGAAATTCATGTCCTAGACAGTAGTTAGCTCTCGTATGAAGAGGATCACTAGTATTGTGTATACAATACAATTTATGGGTTTCCACAATGTTCAAACTATATATATATATTTATACACACCCTATCACACTTCTTGGGTATAGATCCATATGATCATGTTTACATATATTTGCATGTCCATGTTTATTGAATTTTTATATGTATGTTATGGAGTCCTTTAGATTCTGATTTTTCACGTGATCCTGACAGATGGAAATATCAACAGGATGTGACGTAAGTCTTAACGATAGATCATGATATAAATACAAGTATTTTTTATTCAATCTATCTGTAGCTATTAACTGATTAGACAATACACAGCTGACTCGCTTTGGATTTTTCTGAAGTATCCCAAATAATATACATGTACAGAAGTAGGAATGTTATATACCATAACACGGCGATACCGGAAGTGACGCTTAGAATAACACGTCACTTCTGGTTATGCCGATATCATCTCACTATAGAGAGACTTGAGCAAAGGCAGCTCATAACAAACATGAGTACTATAAGATTTGATGTATCAGCAGAGACCCCATCATGATTCTCTTACAAAAATAGGGAAGCTATAGATCATAACATGGCGATACCGGAAGTGACGTTTAGAGTCATACGCCATTTCCGGTTAGACCGGTTTACATGTTATTATGGAGATTCGAGCGAGGGAAGTATGCGACAATGCGATTCCAGATACAATAGAGAACAATTATTGCAATGGGGAAAGGGAACAAATAAAGAGACATATCTTTTAGATATATCCACAAAGCACATTATAAAGATAAATGAAAATTACAAAACGGAAGTAAACACATTGAGGGTATCACTTCCAGTTTTAACCACACACCTTTTTGGCGCCAATTAAACAGCATTAGTGACTGGATACTCATTACTATAAAGGAAGCCTCCATAACACACCATATTATAGTCTTGCTAAAGGCCCAACAGAGGGCCGAAACACGTTGACATTTATGGTAAGCTTCATTTTGATTATTTGTATTTTTCTGAACAATATTGCACTATGTATTGTTTTCTTTACTTATAGGAACACATTTCAAGCACACCTAAGGCAGATTTTGGATACCTTTGAAATTTTCTCTACGTTTTTTTCTAACCCCTCTTTGGAGGTTTTCTTATTAGGAGGGATCACAATATTTGAATCTAAGATTTGATTCATCCTTATATTTATATTTTTTTCTTCACTTTTTTCTTTTTGCATTGCATGTGACATCATTCAGTTTTCTAATTCATTTTTATCACCAGGATTTGATACTTCACATTTTTTCCACCCAAGAATTTGGATCACTATTTTTTATTGGACTACAAAGATATCCCACGGCTGATTCACTCATAGATGTAATCATTAGGACATTAGGTTTTTTTCATCTGGACTTATCCCTATGTGTATCTTTTGTGATACTTCCCAATAACTTATGGACACTGATTCTGTTTATTTATTTCATTTTAATCAATAATAGTTTACCTATAAGATACAACAGGTCAAATAGCCTATTTAACTTTTGATTTTATCTTTTTAATAAATTTTAATATTCCATTTTGTAAACATGGATCCATGATATTCTAATATATGTGTTATTTAATAAATGTACAAACATTTTTAACATTAGATAATTCCTTTGCCTAGTGATATTTAGGCGCTCTTTGTTTTTTAGTTTAAATCCAGTAATTAGGCTTAAAATAGAATTTTGCCCCCTAAGTTAAGGGAGTTGATTCCTCTTCCTATACCAGCCTAACTTTATAACATCTCAGGTATTTGTGGTGAAAAATGTGCCTTCCTCTACCCAATTCCAATCCATTAGAACATCCCCACTCAAGTATATTATTTTTTGGGGGGGGCATTCTTTTCTATAAATTTCAAATCCATTTAAGATGCAGCCATTCAAAATTAGTTAAAATGTTCAAATTATTCATGCAATATAACAAGAAAATAAAGTTTTCTTGCATTCTGAATGGATGAGCACACAAGAAATAGATCAGAAAATGTTTTTGTCAATTTGGTTGCAATGGTTTTTCATGTGGGTTTGCACTCTTAACTGGAAGGAAATTAAACATAGCTTAAACAAAAGACCTCATCATTAACTGATTTACTGGATAATGTTTTTCTATATATACTTTCACTTGCAAAAAACTTAAATTATGCTTACCTGATAATTTTCTTTTCTTCTGACGGGAAGAATCCACCGCTGCATTCATTACTTTTGGGAATTCAGAACCTGGCCACCAGGAGGAGGCAAAAACACCCCAGCCAAAGGCTTAAATAACTCCCCCACTTCCCTCATCCCCCAGTCATTCTGCCAAGGGAACAAGGAACAGTAGGAGAAATATCAGGATAAAAAAAGGTGCCAGAAGAACAAACAAAATGGCCACTGCATAGATAAAACACGGGCAGGGAGCTGTGGACTCTTCCCGTCAGAAGAAAAACAATTATCAGGTAAGCATAATTTAAGTTTTTCTTCTTAAAACGGGAAGACTCCACAGCTGCATTCATTACTTTTGGTAAAACTATACCCAAGCTATAGAGCACATTGAATGCAAACAAAGGGTAGGTACAGAATCAGATCCATGACACAGCACCATATAACTTACGGTGCTCCAAGGAAGCCACAAGATCCCCACTGTACCATAGTCTAGCCGACACAACCGCTAAACTAGTCAAATAAAGGTAGGTTAACTGTCCTAGCAGATAAAAAAAAGACTCCCTGAGAGAACACACAGCCACACTGAACAAGAAATCATGAGGTCCAGTCTCAAGGCAGCAAAGCTGACCCTAAGCCATCATGGTACACCATCCCACAGAAAAAAAATGCCGAAAAATAATCGGCAACAACTTCCGTCCAGGAAGAATCGGGACCCTAGAAGAGCGTCCAACACCAGCAGCAAATGCAATCAGTGGAGGGATGGACACAGAGAACCCCCCACCGAAGCTAGGAGAACAGGATCAACTGAAAGTACAGGTCAAGACTCCACAGAGCAGACAGGTCCCCGACCCCCACTCTGAGGTAACGGACCCAGCCTAGAAGGCTGGCAACGACCGAAGACAGAATATAAAATTCTGAACCCATGACCTTCTGCTTGCAAGCCCAAAGAGCTAGATCTCCTAGAGGGTCAAAGGGCAACACCCCAGAGTCAAAAGACCACAGGGATTACAAGGGACAGGCTCCAAACAAGCCCTTAGGTTGATGCAAAACTCTTCAACGCTGATTGCCTAGGAGCTGTTAATATGAGTCTGGATGGTTTCACAGAAACTCTTCCCTGCATCTCCGGACTCTAACCTTCATCCATGCTCTCAAGGAGAGGCTGACAGGATTACTTAAAACTCCAGTCCCATTACGAAGAGTACTACCCTCCATAAGAGACTATCTTCAATCTTCTGACACTTCTCTGCCAACATCCTGTGATGAAAGGCAAAGAATGACAGGGGGGTGAGGGAGGTATTTAAGCCTTTGGCTGGGGTGTCTGTCTCCTCCTGGTAGCAAGGTTCTGAATTCCCAAAAGTAATGAATGCAGCTGTGGACTCTTCCCATTTAAGAAAATAAAGATTTATAAAATTATTGAATAGAAACTCAGCAAATCTAGGCAAGTATTCCCGGTTGTTTACTGCAGTGTCCTTTGCAAGTCATGTGTGTTTTAACCCCTTCACACCATTAGGATGTTCCATACCGTCCTAACCGTAAACATTGAATGTCCTACCTTATAAGGCATCCTGCAGCCTCCCCCTTTTGATAAAATCAAGATTGGACAGGTGTACCTCGCAACATAGGCAGTCTCCCATGATCCGATCCTGTCTTTGAAATCCCGTGATCGAATAAATGCTAGCATGATTTAATTTTTAGTGTGTTGACATCAGAACTTAGCTCCGATCTTAACACTTTAGTGCCGGCTTGAAGGGGTTAAAAGTCCTCACTGAAGCCTTAACAAAAACTTGAATGCGTAATGGAGAGAAATCACAAAAAACCTATGTAGTTTTTTTTTAGCTTTACATGAAAGCAGATGTTCCTCTCATTCACATCCAGAACCCTGCATAAGTAAACAAGCTAAAATTTTCCTTTCTAAAATTCTTTGAGGGACCTTGTAATACTGATGAGGCCTCTTAAATTATCTCACTAGACCAGAGAGGTTTAGAGAATTGGCTCCTGAGGGCTCAATACTCAAGCTCTCTTCACAGGCAAAATTATCTAAAGATCCATTTGCACTTTTAGTTCACTAACAAGATTCTACAGAGGGAAATTTTGCTCTCTCTAAAGGCTCCTTCCCTGCATTTTTGCATATGAATGAGAGACAAGTGCAGAACAATATAGCACAATCTGAAATCAGTGGGGGAGGGTTTGCACTTACACAATTGGTAGCTTACTTTAGACTTCAAATGTCCTTTTAAGTTTTATTACATTCAAACTGTATTTTTTTATTTTGTGTTTTAATGCATTTACAATTTACATACAATGTATTTAGGATTGTGAAGTGTAGACATTCTGACTGTACTTTGAATGTTTCTGTGTATCGAACAACTTTAGGTTTATATTTTGTATAATTCCGTGTAGCTTTTACAAACTGCCTTGCACTTTTTTGTGAAATAAGCCTGGCAGTTTCAGAATGTGGGCTGAACAAGGCTTTTCCTTGGGATGAAAAAGGTGCATTCTTAGGTGTGCCTGCATTTCTCTCACAGCCTAAGTCTCATTCTCTTGCATTTTACTCTGCAGGTCTCATTGATTGATCTCACCAGCTGTATGCAGTTGTACGTTCTGAGCAGACTTCAATACACGTATTTATCTGACAGAAAATGTATATACTAAACTAGAAGCAAATGCAAGTCTGTAGGAGGGAATCTGTTTTATTTTTTATTTGCTTGAAACAATTTATATCAGTTCCAGGTACTCTCCTGTTAACCTCATTTTCCCCTGTAAGATTCGGGAGAGCTTTATTACTTTCTATGGGCAGAAGGTCCCATCTCTCTGGGATTTCCACCTCTTTTGTGGAGAATTCAGTGAGGTCAGAGATGATTTTACTCAAAGCTGGAAAGTATGCAGTGAAGAATGGATGTGCACACAGCATATTTAACCAGTGCTAACATTTTAAAAACAGAATTTATGCTTACCTGATAAATTACTTTCTCTTGCGGTGTATCCAGTTCACGGATTCATCCTTACTTGTGGGATATTCTCATTCCCTACAGGAAGTGGCAAAGAGAGCACACAGCAGAGCTGTCCATATAGCTCCCCCTCTGGCTCCGCCCCCCAGTTATTCGACCGACGGTTCGGAGAAAAAGGAGAAACCATAGGGTGCAGTGGTGACTGTAGTTTAAACAAGAAATTTTAACCTAACTTAATTGCCAGGGCGGGCCGTGGACTGGATACACCGCAAGAGAAAGTAATTTATCAGGTAAGCATAAATTCTGTTTTCTCTTGCAAGGTGTATCCAGTCCACGGATTCATCCTTACTTGTGGGATACCAATACCAAGCTTTAGGACACGGATGAAGGGAGGTAACAAGACCAGTAACCTAAACGGAAGGCACCACTGCTTGCAAAACCTTTCTCCCAAAAATAGCCTCCGAAGAAGCAAAAGTATCGAATTTGTAAAATTTGGCAAAAGTATGCAGTGAAGACCAAGTCGCTGCCTTACAAATCTGTTCAACAGAAGCCTCATTCTTGAAAGCCCAAGTGGAAGCCAATGCTCTGGTGGAATGAGCTGTAATTCGTTCAGGAGGCTGCTGCCCAGGATGATGCTTTTCAACCAGAAGGAAAGAGAGGTAGCAGTCGCTTTCTGACCTCTCCTCTTACCGGAACAGACAACAAAGATTATGTTTGTCTGAAATCCTTGGTTGCTTGTAAATAGAATTTCAAAGCACGAACCACATCAAGATTGTGTAAAAGCCGTTCCTTCTTAGAAACTGGATTAGGACACACAGAAGGAACAATGATTTCCTGGTTAATGTTCTTATTAGAAACAACTTTAGGAAGAAAACCAGGTTTGGTACGCAAAACTACCTTATCTGCATGGAACACCAGATAGGTTGAATTACACTGCAAAGCAGACAATACTGAAACTCTTCGAGCAGAAGATATAGCTACCAAAAACAAAACTTTCCAAGATAATAACTTAATATCTATGGAATGTAAAGTTTCAAACGGAACCCCTTGAAGAACTGAAAGAACTAAATTTAGACTCCATGGAGAAGCCACAGGTCTATAGACAGGCTTGATTCTGACTAAATCCTGTGCAAACGCTTGAAAGTCTGGTACTTCTGCCAGACGCTTGTGTAAAAGGATAGACAGAGCGGATATCTGTCCCTTTAAGGAACTAGCTGACAAACCTTCTTGGAGAAAAGACAATATCCTTGGAATCCTAATCTTACTCCACGAGTAACCCTTGGATTCACACCAAAAAAAGATATTTCCGCCATATCTTATGGTAAATGTTCCTGGTGACAGGCTTTCTAGCTTGGATCAGAGTATCTATGACTGATTCAGAGAAGCCACGCTTGGATAAAATTAAGCGTTCAATCTCCAAGCAGTCAGCTGCAGAGAAACTAGATTTGGATGCTTGAATGGACACTGTATTAGAAGATCCTGCCTCGTTGGCAGTGTCCATGGTGGAACAGATGACATGTCCACTAGGTCTGCATACCAAGTCCTGCGTGGCCTTCTCCTGTTTGATTCTGGCTACCAGCCGAGGGAGAAGAGGAAACGGTGGAAAGACATAAGCTAGACTGAAGGACCAAGGCGCTACTAGAGCATCTATCAATGCCGCCTTGGGGTCCCTGGACCTGGATCCGTACAGAGGAAGTTTGGTGTTCTGACGGGACGCCATCAGATCCAACTCTGGAATGCCCCATAACTGGGTCAGCTGAGCAAAAACCTCCGGGTGGAGTTCCCACTCTCCCGGGTGAAAAGTCTGACGACTTAGGAAATCCGCTTCCCAGTTGTCTACTCCTGGGATGTGAATTGCAGATAGATGGCAAGAGTGATCCTCCGCCCACCGGATTATTTTGGTTACTTCCTTCATCGCTAAGGAACTCTTTGTTCCTCCCTGATGATTGATGTATGCTACAGTCGTGATGTTGTCCGACTGAAATCTGATGAATTTGGCCGCCGCTAGCTGAGGCCATGCCTGGAGCGTGTTGAATATCGCTCTCAGTTCCAAAATGTTTATCGGGAGAAGAGACTCTTCCCGAGACCATAGGCCCTGAGCTTTCAGGGAGCCCCAGACCGCGCCCCAGCCTAACAGACTGGCGTCGGTCATTACAATGATCCACTCCGGTCTGCGGAAGCACATTCCCTGAGACAGGTGATCATGAGACAACCACCAGAGAAGAGAATCTCTGGTTTTCTGGTCCAGTTGGATTTGAGGAGACAAATCTGCATAATCCCCATTCCACTGTTTGAGCATGCACAATTGCAGTGGCCTGAGATGAATTCGAGCAAAAGGGACTACGCCCATTGCTGCTACGATTAATCCGATTACCTCCATGCACTGAGCTACAGATGGCCGAGGAATGGAATGAAGAGCTCGGCAAGTAGTTAAAAGCTTTAACCTTCTGACCTCCGTCAGAAATATTTTCATTTCTACTGAGTCTATTAATGTTCCCAGGAAGGGAACCCTTGTCAGCGGGGACAGAGAACTTTTTTCGGTGTTCACCTTCCACCCGTGAGACCTTAGAAAGGCCAGAACAATCTCTGTATGAGCCTTGGCTCTGGGAAAAGACGACGTCTGTATTAAGATGTCGTCCAGATAAGGTGCTACTGCAATCCCCGCGGTCTTCGTACCGCTAGAAGGGACCCTAGCACCTTTGTGAAAATTCTGGGAGCGGTAGCCAACCCGAAGGAAAGGGCCACGAACTGGTAATGCTTGTCCAGAAAGGCGAACCTTAGGAACTGATGGTGATCTTTGTGGATAGGAATATGAAGGTACGCATCCTTTAAATCCACGGTAGTCATATATTGACCTTCCTGGATCATAGGTAAGATTGTCCGAATGGTCTCCATTTTGAATGATGGAACTCTGAGGAATTTGTTTAGAATTTTTAGATCCAGGATTGGCCTGAAAGTTCCTTCCTTTTTGGGAACCACAAACAGGTTTGAGTAAAAACCCAGTCCTTGTTCTGCAATTGGAACTGGATATATCACTTCCATCTTGAGTAGATCTTCTACACAGCGTAAAAACGCCTCTTTCTTTGTCTGGTCTGTAGACAGACGAGAAATGTGGAACCTTCCCCTTGGAGGAGAGTCCTTGAATTCTAGAAGATATCCCTGAGCAACGATCTTTAATGCCCAGGGATCGGGAAAATCTCTTGCCCAGGCCTGAGCAAAGAGAGAGAGTCTGCCCCCTACCAGATCCGGTCCCGGATCAGGGGCTACCCCTTCATGCTGTCTTAGTAGCAGCCGCAGGCTTTTTGGCCTGTTTACCCTTGTTCCAGCCCTGCAAAGGTTTCCAGGTTGCCTTGGGCTGTGAAGCGTTACCCTCTTGCTTTGCGGTTGCAGAGGTTGAAGCAGGACCGCTCCTGAAGTTGCGAAAGGAATGAAAATTAGCCTTGTTTTTAGCCTTAAAAGGCCTATCTTGCGGAAGGGCATGGCCCTTTCCCCCTGTGATATCCGAAATAATCTCTTTCAACTCGGGCCCGAAAAGGGTCTTTCCCTTGAAAGGAATATTTAGTCATTTTTTTTTGGACGACACGTCGGCCGACCATGACTTGAGCCAAAGCGCTCTGCGCGCCATGATGGCAAAACCAGAATTTTTCGCCGCTAACTTAGCTAATTGCAAAGCGGCATCTGTGATAAAAGAATTAGCCAGTTTTAGAGCATTAATTCTATCCATGACTTCGTCATATGAGGTCTCCCTCTGGAGCGACTCCTCCAGCGCCTCAAACCAAAAAGCCGCTGCAGTAGTTACAGGAATAATGCAGGCAATAGGTTGAAGAAGGAAACCTTGTTGAACAAATATTTTCTTTAGTAAACCTTCTAATTTTTTACCATAGGATCTTTGAAAGCACAACTGTCTTCAATTGGTATGGTTGTGCGCTTGGCTAGTGTTGAAGCTGCCCCCTCTACCTTAGGGACCGTCTGCCACGCGTCCTGCCTGGGATCAGTTATGGGGAACATTTTCTTAAAGATAGGGGGGGGGAACAAAAGGTACACCTGGTCTCTCCCACTCCCTAGCAACAATATCCGCCACCCTCTTAGGGATCGGAAACACATCAGTGTATACAGGGACTTCTAGATATTTGTCCATTTTACACAATTTCTCTGGGACCACCATAGGGTCACAATCATCCAGAGTTGATAAAACCTCCCTAAGCAGAACGCGGAGGTGTTCCAATTTAAATGCTAGTGAATCTGATTCTGCCCGCTGAGAAACTTTTCCTGAGTCAGAAATTTCTCCCTCAGACATTACATCCCTCGCCCCTACTTCAGAGTGTTGTGAGGATACATCAGATAAACCTCCCAAAGCTTCCGACTGCTCCTCATCTGTTCTCAAAACAGAGCTATCGCGCTTTTTAGGGAAAACTGGCAGTTTGGATAAAAAGGCCGCAAGGGAATTATCCATGACTGCCGCCAGTTGTTGCAATGTAATAGGTGCCAATGCACTAGAGGTACTAGGTATCGCTTGAGCGGGCGTAACTTGTGATGACACATGGGGAGAGGAAGGCGGACTATCCTCATTACCTTAAGTCAAAGAATCATCTAGGGCTATATTTTTAAGTGACACAATATGATCTTTAAAGTGTATAGACACATTAGTGCACTTGGGACACATTTTGAGTGGGGGTTCCACCATGGCTTCTGAACACATAGAGCAAGGCTTTTCCTTAGTGTCAGACATGTTTAACAGATTAGTATTATACACAAGCAGGCTTGAAAAAACACTTTATCAAGTAAAAAATACAATTTGCAATAAATGGTACTGTGCCTTTAAGAAATAAAAGCGCACACAATTTTACAAAACGGTGAAAAATGAACCAAATCTCTTGAAATTTTTACAGTATGTGCCTAATGCTTCGATATGATTGCACAGCAAGTTCCAGCCTGATTAACCCTTTAATGCCCAAACCGGAGCCGGTTAATAAACTACAGCACCTTGCCACAGCAGCCTGCTGTGGCCCTACCTTCCCTTAAGGATTGGATTTGAGAAAAGCAAGCCTCCTGAAGTCCACAAGCAGTCTCTGGACCCATGTGAAGCAGCATGCAAAGAAATCTGTCAGAATAAACTGCGCAACTGAGGCGCAAAATTAGGCCCCTCCCACTCCACAGCTGTGGGGCCTTCAGAACCCAATATAGGTGACTAAAAATAATGCCATGTGGAATAAAACCCCAAATAAACACACCAAAAGTGCTTTAAAAGTGTCAAAGAGTATTTTGTTAAATAAAATAATCGATTGCCCTGCAAAAGTGTTAACCAGTCTATTGAGCCCTCTTAAATAAGCCTCTAGTTCTATACTAAGTCTCAGAACATGGCTTACCCTTCCGTTATGGGGAATCTTGTCAGTCTTCTAGCATTATCTTGTCTTGACTAGAAAAAAGATGAATGAAACATACCTCAAAGCAGTTAAGCCTGCAAACTGTTCCCCCCAACTGAAGTTTTGTGGTACTCCTCAGTCCTGTGTGGGAACAGCAATGGATTTTAGTTACAACATGCTAAAATCATTTTCCTCTCAGCAGAATTCTTCATCACATTTCTGCCAGAGAGTAAATAGCACAAACCGGTACTATTTAAAAATTACAAACTTTTGATTGAAGATATAAAACTACAAATCTAACACCACATTCACTTTACCCTCCCGTGAAGATGCTCTGTTAGAGCGGCAAAGAGAATGACTGGGGGCGGAGCCAGAGGGGGAGCTATATGGACAGCTCTGCTGTGTGCTCTCTTTGCCACTTCCTGTAGGGAATGAGAATATCCCACAAGTAAGGATGAATCAGTGGACTGGATACAGCTTGCAAGAGAAAGAAGCATTTTTCCAAGTGAATGGCACAAAATGCTTCTAATCTAATCATAGCAACAAATCAAGCAAAACAAATGATCCATTTCAGGCAAAAGTATTATAATTATCTTAAGGATGATCTTTCCCAGAAAACTTCTTCTGACTTACACTTGTCCATTTCCTATTCAATATTTTATTATAGACTTACTGTTTATACTAAATGAATCATTAGAGTGGGTGAAAAGTTTTTTTTTCTTGTCCTTGAAATTTAAAGCAAATCTGGAAAGGAGCTGTATTTTTAAAGGGACATAATACTCATATGCTAAATCACCTGGAACTGATGCAGTAGAACTGTAAAAAGCTGACCGGAAAATATCACCTGAACATCTCTATGTAAAAAAAGAAGAGTTGACCTCACAATCTCTTCAGCTCAGTAGAGTAATTTCTGTGTAAAATGTTATACTTCAGCCAATCAGCATCAACAGTGCTGAGGTCATGAACTCTTTTACTGTGATCTCTTGAGATTTCACAGTAAACTTCTTTAAACTGAATAGGGAAATAATATAAGTGCAGAAGGCTCACTCCCTTGCCTGTCCCGGGACAAGCATACTAATTTGCTGCTTTAAGTCCTTTACAATGTGGTGTGAATACGTAGGACATTTTGAGGTAATATATCTTTCTTTTTTACATAGAGATGTTCAGATGATATTTTCTAGTCAGCTTTTTACAGCTGTGCTCCATCACTTTCAACATTTCAACAACAACTTTCAACAAAGTGTTTCAACATTTGGGTATCATGGGCCAGTAAGTTTCTGCTACCTGAATTTATTTCTCAGTGCATCCGTGCAATCATGTTAATTTATTGCAGCAGTAAAATCAGGTTAAAAATGGACAGTCTAGTCAAAATTAAACTTTCATTATTCAGATAGGACTTGTAATTTTAATCAACTTTCCAATTTACTTTTATCATCAAATTTGCTTTGTGATCTTGGTAATCTTAGTTGAAACTAAACCTAGGTAGGCTCATATGCTAATTTCTAAGACCTTGAAGGCTGCCTCTTATCACTTTTTTTTTTTTTTTTTAAATACTTTATTTTCAAAACTCAGTGGGGATACACCATAGATGCAAAGCATCAATCACAATACTTTGAAACAATCAGTACATAAAAAGTCATGACAAGTTTGAAAAACATATGCTTAGACAAGGTAAAGTGTTCTCCTTCCTGAGTATTTTACCCCTTTTCAACTGGGTGAGGGTCCAGGGAGGGGTGGAGGGGAGAGGTTGGAGGGGGTTGTGAGCCATGACTTGGGGGTAGTGGGAGAGAATGGGGAAAGCACAAGGGTGGAGGGAAGGGGATATTGGTTAGATCTATCCTGGGCTATTTTACTTTCCCCTATTTTTGTCAGAATCACCAGTATCCATAAGCCAGCTTTGTTGCGGAGGGTAATAGTCAGGTATGTGCTTAAAGCTTGACATGCTCTATCGCAGTCTGGGAGTGTTATGGAGCTAATGTTTCTGGGTGTCTAACAATGCCACCCAGTGGTACTTCTGTAAACAAAACAGCATCAACTTAGCTAATCTAAATGAACATGATGAAAATAAAACTGAGGTAATTCAAAAGCTTACCACCCTTACAGAGTGGTTTAGACTATCCTGTTGGCCCGCCCAATATGACCAGAATCCGGGAGGAGCCTCCAGATCCACCCAGTCTTTGTTCCCTTTACAACTTGGATCTTTCTGTCGTGTTGTCATGATTGTGCAGGTTGTCTCGGATCACATTAATATTTAATTGCTTTTCACAACAAGACACTGTTAGTTCATATGGGCCATATAGATAACACTGTGTTCAGGCACGGGGAGTTATTTAAGAGTTAACACAGCACAATACTAAATGCAAGTCAATAGATAATAAGTCAGGGGGCTGTCAGAAGATGCCTACATATAAAGGTTATCACAGAGGTAAAAAGTATATTAATATAACTGTGTTGGTTGTGCAAAACTGGGGAATGGGTAATAAAGGGATTATGTATCTTTTAAAATAATAAAAATTCTATTGTAGACTGTGCCTTTAATGACATGAAATTAATACTCACAAAGCATTTTTTTATCCACAAAATCAAGATTTTAAAAAGGGAAACTAAAGTCAAAATAAAACATTCATGATTGAGATAGAGCAGTGTTTCTAAGCTGCGGTCCTCAGTTACCCCCAACAGGCCAGCTGATTATTGCACCTGTACTCTAGTTCAGCTATAATGAAAACCTGGCCTGTTGGGGGTACTTGAGAACGGAGGTTGAGAAACACAGAGCACACAAATTTATCTAAAAGTACACAATCTTTTTATATGCACACTTTCTGAAACACCAGACTTTACTGAGCATGTGCAATAATTCACATATGTATTTTGTTATTGGCTGATAGCAGTCACATGATGCAGTTGCAAGGAAAATAGAATACATTTTAAAATTTGTAAGGAAAAAAAAAAAAAAACCCATCTACTACTCATTTGAAATACAAACAGTGCTTTTGCATTGTCTTTTTGTTATTCATTTACAGATTATTCAAAATGGTGAACAAATTGTACCCTGATAATATTCCCCTTAAAAACTTTTAGAACAGACCAAAAGTTTCTCAACAAGTTTATTAAATTATAAACAATCATAAAAATGTGTCATATCAAATTATATATTCAAGAAATGGAATTACACATATACATGTTCACATTCTAAATGAAAGCTGGGTGATAAGTTTGTTGATATTATGCATTGTACACCTGCTTACCTTTGAATAAATATTTTTTTTTTTTTAAATCCGTTTAGAATGAACATATGTATTCATTTTACTGTTCAGCTTCATACAAACCTGCATATAAAATATTTAAAAGATACAAGCAGTAATATTTAGAACAACTGCATTTATTAAGATAATGAAATAGATGGCTGAATAATAGACAATTAGCTATAATCATACATTCTAGGGGGTTTTGAATCATGCTTTAGGGATAGCTTAAGGTTTTAACAAATACAGAACCAAACTGTGACTACCAATTTGAGAATTAAATAATGCTATTCAAGCACAGCATTAAATATTCACATTTGTTTGATATATTTAAAAAAAAAAACAAATCAGTATCTTTCATTGCATTGCAGGAGAAGCCTGCCGATTGGTCCTTTAAAAAGGCAGCAATGCCAGCTTGACTTACATAGGCTCTGTATGTGTGTGATACACTCAGCAAAGATGCTATGAAGGTTGTCAAAATTCTAATAGATTTTAGAGACTGGAGATAAATGAATGTCACAGGTATTAAACTGAAAATAGGAGATGACCGTTCCTTTGTTTCGTGGCTAAGATTTATATTCCATGGAGTACAAAATGAGAGCTGTATGGGCACCTTCTACTTCTGTCTTCTTAGTCATCCTAGAAGCAAAAAGCAAAGGAAGCATCAGGCACAATGCAAGTTCCATTCTAACAATGAGACAAACCCATACTGAGAGACTAGAGCAGGAGCAATGTGCTCTACCAAGGGTCTGTAGACACAAATAAGTTACCCAAGTCGAATGTATATATACATAACACAAGATACACCTTTTGAAAGAGGAATGTGTAATCTTTAAATTGGTGCATCTAAAGGTTACTTGACTAAATGATCTGCATAGAAAAAAACAATCACAATATATGAACAGTGCTAGAACTTAAGCCCTCACACTAAAAGTGAATATTACATCATTAATTGAAAATAAACTAAGCCCCTCTTTAAATGATGGGCTTATGAGCACTGATATATGATATTATTGCTATAACAATGATGGTTACCTGATAGATTTGCATTATGCTAATCTGCTCTATTTTACCTAAAATTGCATAATTATTATTTTATTGTCAGGGTATTTGTAGAGCGCCAACAGATTCTGCAGCGCTATAAGCATAGGCGGTATACAAGATAACATTTACAGGGATCAAATGGGTAGAGGGCCCTGCCGAGAGTTTCACTGTTGTAGTCAGCTTTTAAGAAGGTGATCTACAAACAGCTGGACTCATAGGGCTTACATTCTAAGGGTCAGAGTGAGGATTTTGTGTTTTTTTTTCCTGGAGGCAAGTAGGAAGCCAGTAAATGGATTGGCAGAGAGGTGCAGCAGATTAAGAGTGACATGTAAGGAAGATGAGTCTGGCAGAGTAATTCATTATGGATTGTAAAGGAGCTAGGTGAAAGCTAGCAAGACCAGAGAGGACGGAGTTACAATAGTCGAGGCAGGAAAGGATGAGAGTGTGGATTAAAACCTTAGCTGTGTCTTGTGTAAGAAATGTCTTAATTTTAGAGATGTTTTTAAGGTGGAAGCGGCAGGCTTTAGCCAAGGACTGAATGTGAGGGGTGAAAGAAAGGTCTGAGCAAAGTGTGACCCCAAGACATCAGGCATGCGGGGTAGGAGTAATGATGGAATTATCAACAGTTATAGAAAATTGGGGGTGGAGATTTTGGAGGAAGGGGGAAAAAAATGAGGCGTTCAGTTACCTTAGCTTAAGGTAGTGAGAGGACATCCAAGATGAGAAAGGCAGTTAGTGACACGGGTTAGTAAGGAAGGAGGTAGGTCTGGTGCAGAGAGATAGATTTGGGTGTCATCGGCATACAAATGGTATTGAAAGCCGTAGGACTTTATTAAAGGAACCTAATGATGATGTGTAGATTTAAAAGAGAGGGGGACTAAGGACAGAGCCTTGAGGTACCCCAACAGAAAGTTGTAACGGGGCAGAGGATGCTCCAGAGAAGGCTACACTAAAAAGGTACGGTTAGATAGATAGGCAGAGAACCACGAGAGAGCTGTGTCGCAGATGCCGAAGGATTGGAGAGTTTGGTACAAAAGAGGGTGGTCAACAGTGTCAAAGGCTGCAGACAGATCAAGGAGATAAGCAGAGAGAGTGGCCTTTGGATTTTGCTGTAAGTCATTGGTAACCTTGACAATTATTGTCTCTGGAGTTATGGGGACTAAATCCAGATTGCAGTGGGTCAAGAAGAGAGTTTAGTGTAAGGAAATGGGATAGGCGTGCATATACTAGCTTTTCAAGTAGCTTTGAGGCAAGAGGGAGTAGGGAAATAGTATGGTAGTTGGATGGGAAGGTTGGATCGAGAGAAGGTTTTTTGAGGATAGGTGTGACCAGTGCATGTTTTAGAGATGAGGGAAATATACCAGTGCTGAGGGAGAGGTTGAAGATGTGTGTGAGTATAGGGGTAAGGGTAGAAGAGAGGGAGGGGAGAAGCTGTGAGGAAATAGGTTCTAGGGGACAGGTAGCGAGGTGGGAGGACAGTATAACGGCAGAAACTTCTTCCTCTAACAGGGGCAAAATAGCTAAATTTATGGCCATATGGATTTTGGATGATTGTGAGCTTTTGAAGGGATGGGAGATTGGTAGTATGTTGAGAGCTGATTTTATATCTGAAGGAGTCAATTTTGTTATTGAAGTGGCTGGCAAAATCTTGACCTGAGAGAGAAGTTGTATTAGGAAGTGGGCGGAGAAGAGTATTGAACGTGGAAAACAGAAGTTACATAAATAGATAAAAATCAACTGGAGAAAAAGAACATTAGATCTTTGAATTAAAAAGAACCTTTCTAGACTATAATCATCTCCATCCTTAGCCAAGTCTTCATTTAAAGGGACAGTAAAGTAAAATTTAAAAACTTTCATGGTTCGGATAGCGCATGCAATTATAAACAACTTTCTAATTTACGTCTTATCAAATTTGCTTTGTTCTATTGGTATCTTTTATTGAAGAGTAAAACTAGTTAGGCTCATAAGAGCTCAGGAGAGTGCATGTGTCTTTAGTATTCTATGGCAGCAGTGTTTTGCAGTATTATTTGTAGCTTTGTTACACAATGCTGCAAAACACTGCTGCCATAGAGTACTAAAGACACGTGCACACTCCTGAGCTCTTCTTATGAGCCAACCTAGTTTTACTCAATAAAAAAAAAAAAAAATACCAAGAGAATGAAGCAAATTTGATAGAAAAAAATTGTAATGTTGTTAAAAAAAATGCATGTTCTATCTGAATCATGGAAGTTTAATTTTGACTTTACTGTCCCTTTAATAATGCTTGGAAGCTAGAAAACAAAAAAGTTGAAGTTAGTGTTAGCTTCAAAAGATTACATACCCATTCATCATCTTCAGCGCCATCCCCTTGCCCCCGAGGCTCAAGGATCTCTGCACTGCTTTGTGATTTCTTAGACATTATGTTATCTGTCCAGGAAGCCCCGGTTTGAGCATCTCCAGCAAAGTTACATTTGGTCACTGTACCACCATCTACTTTCGCTACAGAAACTAAAGACAACAAGAACAGGTTAATCTATGCAGTTAAAAAAAAAATACTCTCATGAACATGTGTTCATCTATTTACTCACATGCCTCATTTAGTTAATGATTCACTCACAAGACGGCTCATGTTTATCTACTTATAAAATGATCACTTTTCAATATGTCAACATAATCTCTTCTGACATAATTATAGGCAATACTGTTTCAATTGTAAATATTTTTAAACTTCTGCTTATCGCTTTCATAGCATGATGTACCCAGCATCCACTAAATAACATGCTTCTGTTGCACACTCATTATCTCTCAGATTTGGGATTTGTTGAATTTTATTACAATATAGTGGTACAGCAGATGTTTGTCAAAATTCTCAAAAATAAAATAATCATTTCAAGTTTTTGGGGATAACAATAGGGCTGTGGCAATTGTCCTTAAAGTGATGTATAAAACAGTTGATTTCATTGTGAACACCTTAATTTGCGCAGTGTCCATTACTTCCTTTCACAGCCCCACAAGGCAGTGATGTGCAGTCACTAGAGGCAGGTGAGGCAGTGCTTCACCTCTCATATGGGCAAAAATATATATTTTTTTATTGGCTTTTAAAAAAAAAAAAAAAAAAAAAAAAAAAATTGTATTTTTTTTTCCCCAGCATTTTTTTTTTCACAGCTACATGTTGTGCAATGGAGAGGCACAAGCAGGTCTGCCCACCATTACACAACATGCTGCGCCACCTACTGGATGAAAGTGGTTAAGATCATTGCATTGCCCATTAACTGCTTATTTGAGGCAGTCCTATTTGGGCTGAACCAATCCAGTGAGAGGCATTAGTAAGTGGAACTTAGGGTTGGGGCTGGATGTTAAATGATATAAAACAAAACAAAAACGGAAAAAAACAACTTTAATTTATTTTGTTGCTGTCCTGTGAACCTGCTAGCTTTGCAAAAGTGAAAAAGAGAGTTCTGTTCTTCCCCTCTAAGTGCAGTGGAATGTGCCACTGTCACTTCCTGAATTCTTACAGAGCAGTAAGAGAGAGGCACAGAGAGCACTGTTTCAGCCACATCTTATTAAAGTAAGATTTTACTGAAAGGGATTCTGTTTGTGAAAATGATAATTTAATGAATGTGGTTTAGTGTTTTTTTTACTCTTTTACAGCAAAGGATCGTTTTTGTATTTTGTTTACTCAAACTTTACACCCACTAACTTAGCAGCTTGCCTTTGTACTGCACACTAATGTATGGTCTCATTTAGTTATAGTCTCACTTAGTCTCTGTAGCTCTGCTGTTTTATTACTTAAAAATGCAGTGGTCCCCCCCCCCCCCTTGTGTGTGTGTCTATCTATCTATCTATCTCCTTATGTGTTGTTCTCCCCCATGGTCTCTTTCTCTCTCTGTCTCTCTTCCTCCCCCTCAGACTCTCTCATCCCTTATGTGTCTCTCTAACCCTCTGTGTGTGATTGTGTCTCTCTCTAACCCTGTGTGTGAGATTGTGTCTCTCTCTCTCTCTAACCCTGTGTGTGAGATTGTGTCTCTCTCTCTCTAACCCTCTGTGTGTGATTGTGTCTCTCTCTAACCCTCTGTGTGTGATTGTGTCTCTCTCTCTAACCCTCTGTGTGTGATTGTGTGTCTCTCTCTCTCTCTAACCCTCTGTGTGTGATTGTGTGTCTCTCTCTCTCTCTAACCCTCTGTGTGTGATTGTGTCTCTCTCTCTCTCTTTCTCTCTCTAACCCTCTGTGTGTGATTGTGTCTCTCTCTCTCACCCCTCTGTGTGTGATTGTGTCTCTCTCTCTTTCTCTCTAACCCTCTGTGTCTCTCTCCCCCCGAATGCTTTTCTGTGTTTCTGTCTACCTTTTATTTATTTAATTAATGAATTGGTAGTGCCACCTGATGGTGTGGCTTTATTTAAAGGGGTGGGGTCAAGCGCCCCACCATCTTTAAATTTCACCAGCCGCCACTGGATCAAGACATTTTTATATTTACTGAATAATGAAAGAATCTATAAGCATAATTTGCAGCATTAAAGTAAAAAGTATGTTTTAAACATATTTTAATGGGCATGGATTTCTAGATCTCATGATCACAGCAAGCCTTGTGTTATCTGGCAAGAGTTTGTTACAATCCTTTGAGACTAAAATCAGATGTTTACTAAGTTGACCAGTTTTCCAAGACACCATTTAAAGGGACATGAAACCCATATCAATCCCATATGCAAATTTAAATAACTTTCCAATTTACATCTAATATCTAATTTATTTCATTCTTTTGATATCCTTTGTTGAAAATCATATCTAAATATGCTCAGTAGCTGCTGATTGGTGGCTGCACATAGATACCACATGTGATTGGCTCACCCATGTGCATTGCTATTTCTTCAACAAAGGATATCTAAAGAATGAAGGTGTATCCTAGCCACTGCCTCACCAGTCTCTGACGTCACTGCCACAAGGGGTCTGGGATCTATACAAGGAGGCAAATCTAAAGTGATGTAATAAATCTTTAGGAGTAACATGAGCTGGTCTACCATTCAGTGAATACTAGAGACAGCTCATTGTTTTGCCCATGCTTAGTAGAGACAGAATGAAACTTAAATTCTCAGCATGTCTGCTCCCTTATCTAACTGCAGGCAGTGGCTACAATTAGAATTTAAAGGGACAGTATACTATACAAAATGTTTTTCCTTAATGTGTTTCCAATTACTTTTTTTACCAGCTGCAAAGTATAAAATGTATGATATTTGCTTTTTTAAGGCTTATTTGTGTCTATGAATTAACTGATTTTGTGTTTTGAAGCCACAACCTAATAAAATGGGTTGAGCTTGTAGGTATAATCAGATCTCATTACTTTATCACATTGTGTATATATACCTGCTTCTTTATCTTATATCTGTACATCAATCAATCACTAATACATGTAGAGAACAATGGAAAATTAACATTTTATTACCGTATCTCTTCTATATCCCACTGGGAGTGTAATTTCTTATACTGGCTGTGTTTACACAGCTTGGCCTTGAGGCCAAAAACTTTTAGGATGGGTGGGGATACCACAGGCTAAATAAACTATTTCAAATGCCAATATAAGGGTAATGGAAATACTTGTAAACAATTTAATACACTTCAGCAGGTAAAGTGGATCATTGGGAACAAATTAAAGGGGAGAAAATTTTTGAGTAAACTGTCCCTTTAAGTGTTCATTTTGCAAGAAAACAAGTGTCTTTTTTTTTTTTTTAACACAATCTCTTTTTATGTTTACTTTGTTTTAACACTTTTTTTTTCTACACTAAAGAAGCACAGTTTTATAAACAATACAATGTTAAGCATAATGCAATCCGTACATAAAAAGGGTCCATCTCCCAAGGTTTTAACTCTCAGCTGCTCCCCAATTTCAAGTTCAGTCTTTTCCATTTCCGCTTCGGGTAGCCAAAAGGCCACAGTGCTACTGGGAGCAAGTCTGTCACTTATCTTTGTCAGCTCAGCTTTATTCACCAAACCCTTCAGCTCTTCTGTTGAGATTCTGTCACTTTCCCCTTTAGCTTCTACCTCTGGTAACACAACACAGGCAAAATGAGTTCACAAACTTTATCATTTCATAGTTATTATAATACAATCTATATGGTATGTTTGGCAAGTAAGTTGCAATATAGATGCTGAAAATAGACATCATTAGCTCACATTTCACACAAATACATTTAAAAGGGACATGAAGCTAAAAATATATATATATATATATATATATATATATATATATATGTTAATAGATCATAACATTTTTAAACAAGTTTCCAATTTACTTCTATTATCTAATTTGCTTTATTCTCTTGGTATCCTTTGTGGAAGAAGCAGTCATGCAATACTTGAAGCTAGCTGGGAAACAATGGCAAGAGACATATATGCAGCCACCAATCAACAGATTCTGAGCCTACCTAGGTAAACTTTTCAACAAAGTATACCAAGCGGTAGTAAAAAAAAGATGCTGGAGAGACGCAATGCTTACACCATTGTATGGGACCCTGTACAAAATTGCACACTATCTGAATCATGAATGTTTAATTGACTTGAGTGTCCTTTTAAGCAGAACTGATTTGTGGCCCTTGCTCTTCCTTTTGAGAACAGCTGCTCCTGTTTTTCAAAGCTGTAATATCTATGACAAAGTATAAAGAAGCACCTATTGCATACTGAATATATCTTGGTGATGGATGCAATATACACCTAATAGACTGTGGAGAGCTGGTGGAATATCGGAGTGGGAACTTTGACAGTCTATGGTTCACTTTTAATACTTTCTACACAGCTAAAAAAAAATGGCTATTAGCCTGCTGGTACTTGATGTAGCTGGAAAGTAAAATCCTCTACAAGCCCCCAGAAAATTATATATTTTTTTTTTCTTTTCTCCCAGTTTCTGGTGGGTCAATCTGAGAAATCCAGCTACCGTCTCTCAAGAGAAGTTAGTCCCCACTACATACAGTATATTGTGGCATAAGATCTATGGTAGAGACTACAACATGTAACTTTCTGGATGTTAGAAAGCAGCTGGAATATAGAAGATTGCTGTTATGGATGGGCATTTTTTTCTTATTAATATCTGCACAAGTTAAAAGCTTATAAGGTTTTCTAATATCTGGAGAAAGGGGATGATTCATTTCTGATAGCTTTAATAGCTTATAGAAACTTTTTAACTACGATTTGGAAAACTAAAAAGTGTTTCTGCAAGTTTAAATTGGAGGACAGCATACAAAGATTTAGACTTAAATAGGTTTTGATAATTGCAGTAGAGCTTTATTTGCTGGCCATGTAATTTTTATATCTATTAAAGAGAGGTGGGAATATGATCCATCTGCATTGTTGGATTCTAATATTGCTTATTTACTGGATGATCAAAATAGACATTCCTTTTATTTGCAATATCTTGTGTTTTTGCCGAAAGACCTTAACAGCTTTCAATAAGTAAATAACTGTTACACATACTTATTTTCACTCAACACTACAAACCTTAAAATAAATATTATGTATAATAAAAAAAAAGGTATAGTTAAGCAAATTGTGGAATTGATGTTACCCCAATTTGAGAAACTTAGGAAAGATTTCTCAGTACTATCAGAAGAAGTTAAACAATTTACCATTAGATTAAATTAAGCAGAAAATAGGATTTTGGAATTAGAAGATGTAAGTTTTAAACAAGAACAAAATGTTAGAGGAACAGATAGCCCAAGTTAAATTAATGCTGGGTAGGGTAGACTTGCTTGAAGATCGTTCACGCAGAAATAACCTCAGAATTATTGGAGTACCGGAAACACCCAAATTTCAAGATACATCTGTTCAATTTCCAAGGTTGCTAAGATTAGCAACTCAGCATCCAACGTTCCAGGTTGAGAGAGCACATAGAATAGGGCCAGTAAAGAAATATACAGATGGAACTTAAAGGGCCATAATACCCAAATGTTTAAACACT
Organism: Bombina bombina; assembly: GCF_027579735.1. Lineage (NCBI taxonomy): Eukaryota > Metazoa > Chordata > Amphibia > Anura > Bombinatoridae > Bombina > Bombina bombina. Next base: position 649,296,342 of record NC_069504.1, read on the forward strand.
TGAAAGTGATACAGTATAGCTGTAAAAAGCTGACTAGAAAATAATCACCTGAACATCTCTATGTAAAAAAGAAAGATATTTTACCTCAAAAGTTCCTCAGTAGCCACCTCCCATTGTAAAGGATTTCTAAGCAGCATTTTAGTGTGTCTGTCCTAGGACAGCTTAGGGGATGAGCCTCGTGCACTCTCATATTATTTCACCAATCAGGTAAAGGAAGCTTACTATGAAATCTCATGAGAGTTAAGTCAAATCTCATGAGATCACAGTAAGAGTTCATGACCTCAGCACTGCCGATTGGCTGCTGTCCATTTCTTCATTTTTTTTATTTTTTTACCTGCAGCTGGGAGCAGATGAGTATAACTTTTTACACAGAACTTACTCTGCTGAGCTGAGGAGATTGTGAGGTAAAATATCTTCCTTTTTTACATAGAGATGCTCAGGTAATATTTTTCTGTCAGCTTTTTACAGTTATACTGCATCAGTTTCAGGTGATTTAGCATATGAGTATTATGTCCCTTTAACATTAGACCTATCATAATGAAATATCTTAATTTTCAAGATAAGGTTACTTTAATGAGGAGTTATTGACAGAAAATACCATTGATGCTAGGCTCCGATAAAATACTGTTATTTCAAGATTACTCTGCCAAAACCTCTCAGAAAAGGCAAGGTATGGCCCCTGTATACATGAAATTAATAAAGGCAGGTATACCGGCAACAATGATGCAAAAATGAAGGTAACTAAAGATGCAACAATTGTTTTAAATAGACTGGAAAAGGCTAATGCCTATGTATTGAAACATTCTGTTGCCAGGCTGATTATGTGAACTTGATATGAAGGCATTAATGTGTTAGTACAATGTTTTATGATATGGATTATGGAAAATGCGGATTCTGTAAATAGTTTCATTTGTTTTTGGAACACCAAGCAGAGAGGATTTTTTTTTTCTCTCTCTCTCTCCCCAACCCTGTCTCTTCTCCATTATTTACTATTTATGGTGTGATTGCTTTATATATTTTTAGTAAGAAAGAACATGTTAAAAGGAACAGTCTACAAAATAATTTTTATCGTTTTAAAAAATAGATAATCCCTTTATTACCCATTCCCCAGTTTTGCATAACCAACACAATTATATTTATACACTTTTTACCTCTGTGATTACCTTGTATCTAAGCATCTTATGACAGCCCCCTGGTCATATGACTATTTATTTAGTTATTTATTTATTTATTTATTTATTTATTATCTATTGACTTGCATTTAGTACTGTGTTGTGCTAAATCTTAAAAAACTCCTCGGGCTTTAACACAGTTATCTATATGGCCCACATGAACCATCAGTCTCCTGTTGTGAAAAGCAAATAAAAAGCATTTGATTAAGAGGCTGTCAATAGAGCCTTTGAAACAGGCAGAAATATAGAGGTTTAAATGTTATAAAGTTATATTAATCTAACAATGTTGGTTGTACAAAGCTGGGGAATGGGTAGTAAAGGTGTTATCGATGTTTTTAAACAATAACAATTTTTGTGTAGACCGTCTCTTTAAGTTAGTTTCATGGAATGTTTGAGGAATCAATTTAGTGATGTATCCTTCGCTGACCCTGAAATCGTCATAGGAATATTAACCCTTGATGTACTGAAAACTTATTTGAGTTTAATATATGATGTATATCCTATTATCAGGGTGACTACTGTGTGTCACTATCTGTACACACTTTGATTCACTTTTGTATGATTTATGCTCATGTTATTTTTTATATAAGCGCCCCTGCAGACCTATTTTCAATAACTCTTTTTGAAATAGTATACAAGAAGCAAAGTTTACTAAACATTTTTGCTCTAGCCTAGGTTTAAAGGATATCTGGAGGATTCAAAATCCTGATACTAGAATATATTCTTGTAACTGTAAATCATACAAAACAATGTCCAGATTAGATGTTTTTCTGGTAACAGAAATTTCTTGGTATTGGAATGAAGGCAGATATTAAGAAATTGTTCTGTCAGATCAAGCAATAGGGGCTTCAATAAGAACAATATTGGTAGGTTTTTCCCCCTAGTTATCTCACCTCTAAACCTCATTTTAAAACATCGATGAGAGAGAGAATGGAAAGAATTTTATACATTTAATTTCTTGTATATTGACAAAAACTGAAATTTTATGGGAAACTTTTAAGGCAGTTATAAGAGGGGAGATAAAGGCTTATTTAGTAAAAATAAACTGAAAATACAAGATAGAGATCTACAATTAGCTAGTCAGTTTCACAACTGTTTTAGTTTTTATATTAGTGACCTTACCAAAAGAAAGCTGGGATAGATAGAACCCATTTAAAAAGTTAAGATCTTTCTAAATTTAAAAAACTAAGACAGATGATTTAAGAACAAAAACCTTTTTTGTTATTTACAGGCATGGAGGGAAAGCAGGGGGAAATGTAGCTAATTTGGCCAGGCTCAAACAGAACACACAATCAATAGAAGCAATTAATTAATATAGCAGGTAGAAGCTGCCATGACAGTCATGATATAAGTAAACATATAATAGAAGATTTTCAGAAAGATTTCTCTGCTAGCCTGATTGACCATAAAGGTCAAACAGGATTTTTGGGGTAAAATTAAAATCCCACAAATTTATACAAAGTGGGTAAGAGATATATTTCTACCCTATATAAGACTAAAAAGTTTCAAAGGTCAGGATAACATACAAAAGATTTCCAACAACTGGCATTTAATAAAGTAATGAAGAACAAGTAGAGTCTATTTATTCAAAGAAGTTTTGTACTAGTAGATAAAGCAACTATTTCATCAGCTTGGATAGAATATCATAAGAAAATAATAAAAAACAAGATGTATGTCACGCCTTATATGAAGGCAAAATGGGATAGAGGAGCTTCAAGCTCCTGCTGCAAATACACATTGTTTTTGGAGTTGCCCCAAGATCCAAAAAAATTTGGAATAAAAATAACTTATGGTATAATAAATTGAGTAAAAGTTCAATTAGACTGCAAGATAATTATGTCTTCCTGTTATTTAACAGTCCAAATAAATAGGTGAATAGTAAGGTTCTGAATATTGAAAGTTGGGCCCTTTCTTGGATTTCCAACTTCTACGTTCCCAACCAGTAATTGAGCAATATGACACAGCAATTGAGTCAGAAACTAAAATAAAACATTTATTTTGTTAAATGGGACCACTGATTACCCATATTCAAATCTACTCTTTTCCAGGATCGAAAATTTCTACAGAAGGCTATAGAAAGGGAGGAATACCCCAATATGAATGATTAAAAGGGAGGTCAATATGTATGATTAAGTTTATTGTATGCTTACTTATAATAAATTATGATAGTAAGGAATTTTTCTAATATATATATATATATATATATATATATATATATATATATATATATATATATATATATATATATATATATATAGATATATATTATCTTATGTTATAAACAGGACTCAAAATTTCAAGACCGAAGCTACTAGTCACCCCAAAATGTTACTCGCTACTTTTGATCCCACCCACTAACCCTCTCTGTTTGCCTATGTGAAACACCTTATTGTGCAGTATTTTTTTTAATATTGTTTTTTGTTATATACCATAAATTAAATAATGATACCTACAGTAATACATTAACAAAAATAAGTGCATAGCAGTTAGCAACATCAACTATGGTTCTGGGGAAAACCAACATCTGGACAGAAAAAAAGAAGTTGTTGAACTGAAAGTGTTGACATTAATGTGAGCTCATAGACCTGGAAAAATTGTTTTATAATTATTATTTCTCCTCTATCTTTCTCCACTCCCTCTTCAATCTCTCTTTTTACCCCCTCTCTTCTCTCTCAAATCTCTTATTCTCTCTCCACTCTCTTAACACTATCTTTTTCTCCACTTTTCCTCTCCAATCTCTCTCTGCGCCCCTGTTTACCCTCTCAGAAGTAACAGTCTAAGCACTACTAGGGTCACTATAGGAATAACATATCCTTGCCCTTTTATGGATATATAATATCCCTTTAGATAATATTTGTAGACATCCACTCGCCACTGTTAAATTTCCATTCGCCAATGGCTATTAGAAATTTTGAGCCCTGTTAGAAATATATATTTCTAATTTTCTTCTTTTTTACTATGGAATTTGTACAGAAATGAGACCGATGTGATGTCTATTTGTTTAGTTGTTTTTGTAATGTCAAACGTTCCTATAATAAAAATAAAAAAAAAGTATCCACTTATTTTATTATTGCTTTGTTTTTATGTAAAATAGTTATTAATTAAAGGGTCATTTGGTAATAAAATGACATGCTCTAATTCGTTAGAGTATGTCATTTTATAACTAGCGACCCTGCAACGTTATGTATTTAACCCCCACAAAGGAGCTAAACACATTTTAAAGGGAAACTGAACCCAATTTTTTTCTTTTGTGATTCAGATAGAGCATGAAATTTTAAACAACTTTCTAATTTACTCCTATTATCAATTTTTCTTCGTTCTCTTGCTTTCTTTATTTGAAAAAGGCATCTAAGCTATTTTTTTGGTTCAGACCATGGAAAGCACTTGTTTATTGGTATGTGAATTTACCCACCAATCAGCAAGAATAACAGTGTGTTCACCAAAAATGGTCCGGCATCTAAACTTATATTCTTGCATTTCAAATAAAGATACCAAGAGAATGAAAATAATTTGATAATAGGAGTAAATTAGAAAGTTGCTTAAAATTGCATGCTCTATCTGAATCACAAAAGAATTTTTTTTTGGGTTCAATGTCCCTTTAAGTACTGCTATGGTGTTGCAAAGCACTGCTAGTCAAGAGCAGAAACTGCCACAGATCAAATTAGCAGCGCTTTACAGCATCATTAGTAAATTAACCCTTTAACAAAAATTACCTCTAAAGTCCTGAATTTATGCCTTACGAAACAGAATGCTAAAAAGCACTAAACAATATTCTTAAACAGATGGTTATGGGTGGGGAGGAAAGTTGATTAAGTGGGGTGAGCATCAGTTCAGTTGGTTTTTTGTAGTAAAATAGACCAAATGTGTCTGTGTGTTTATGAAAAAAAAAGGGGATATCCAGTCTTTATACAAAGGACAAAATAGGGGCCACATATAGATCCTCAGGAGGACCACTTATGGCTTTGGGCTGCTACAGCTGCTGGAACTCCTTTGGAATGATCTTATGCACTTTGGTGAATACTCATTTTTAGAACATACAGAGAGCTTATTCTCATTGTAGTGAAAATGATATTGTGAAGTAATTCTATACTATGGTCTATTTTATTCCCTTTTTTTTAAAACTATATGCAGTCTCTGAAAGACATAATAGGCAAAAAAAGAGAAAGAGACATAACTTTAAAAATTGTCAGAAAAAAAAAAAAAAAATCTTCTACTCATTTGAAGTTCAGACTAAGTGCTATTGCATTATCTTGTTATCTTGCATTTGTTGATTATGCAAATCTAGTGTTGAATGGTCCTTTAAAAAGGGACAGTCTACTACAGAATATTTTTTTAAAAAGATAATCCCTTTATTACCCATTCCCCATAAACAGTTATATTAATATAAGTTTTACCTCTGCGATTATCTTGTCTCTAAGCCTATGCAGACTGCCCCCTTATTTCAGTTCTTTTGACAGACTTGCATTTGCCAATCACTGCCAGAATGCACTTTCAATGGCTTATAAATTAGCATGAGCATACCTAGGTTTAGCTTTCAACAAAGAATACTAAGAGCACAAAGCAAATTTGATGATAAAAGTAAATTGGAAGACTGCATGCCCTATCTGAATCATGAAAGTTAAATTTTGCCAAGACTGTGCCTTTAAAGATCACACCCATGTGTCAGAGGACATTTAAATAACTGTAGACTTCTTCCACTCTAGAATAAAAAAGGGGGATTGTAGCCAAAATTAAACTTGCTTTGTTTACTCCTAGAGTCCTAGGACCCTAATTAACTTAAATACTGGGGGGGGGGGGGGGCAATTATGCTGTTGAAGGTTGACTTAAAATAATGAACGATCACTGGTATGCAGATCATATGTTTTTCTTTGGTAACCAGAAGAATAAAAAGGACAATAAACAAGGACAATAAACAGAAAAGATAAAAATAATTCATTTTTTATCAGAGTGGATTTGATTTAAAGCAAATTGATATAAATCACTAGTTAGTAAGACTGATGTAAATAGATTTAAATCATGGTTTTCATTTTAGAATAATAAGTTTTCAGATTATTTTTTCCAGTTATAGCAGACCATTACTGATTTGGTTATATATTATTAAATAGACATAGACCAATTTGTTGTGCTCTCTTGGTATCCATTGTTGAAAAGCATACACAGGTAGGCTCAGAAGCAATGCACTACTGTGAGCTAGCTGCTTGTCACTGCCTCACCCAATGTGTTCAGCTAGGCCCCGGTACAGCATTGGTCTCCTTCAACAAAGAATTCCTTTAGAATGAAGCAAATCTGATAATAAAAGTTATCTGAAAACTGTATGCACTATCTGAAACCCAAATGTTATCTTTCATGATTATGTCCCTTTAAAGGTCTATTTATCAACTCTATATGTTAATTTTATAGCATTGTGCTGCGAAAAAGGGTCATGTTATTTCTGCAGACATAAATGCACAGTTTTGAGAACTACAAAAGAAAACTAATAATATATTCAAGATAAAAAAATTGTCCAAAATAATCTGACAAAAACATTTGGGAGAGAATGACACGAATGGATTAATGGAATAAAATGTACCCAAAAAAAACCATCACAGCCATGAATATACAGCATCTTGCTATATAATTTAAAACTAATCTATATTTCAGGATTATTAACCTTTGGATTATAAATAGAAACTATCTTTAGATAAAAAAAAAAAATCCTCAAACAATTTTTGTTTTTTAAATCATTTTTATCCACCCTGTTTTTTATGGTTAGAAGTATAATGAATAATAAAAAAAAAAATAATAATGAATGTGATTAATCCAAAATGCTTAATTAAAAATGGATACCTACTGAAAGATGACATAAGGAAGCCAGTGGTCACTTTCTTGGTGTCACTAAAGTTGGGTTCAATTTCAATTCCCTTACTATCAAATTTCCTACGATGTATTTTGATAGGTTTTAGGTACAAAATGTACCATCGTTCCTGTTTAGGAATAAATAAAAATTATAAAACCCCCATAATGCATTAGTTCACTGATAAACAGAATAAACGCAAACTCCTAAAAATGTGTAAAAAATAAAATTATAAAGATTATATATGTTTAGAATTATACACTGATTGTATAAATTTTTATCTTGAAGACAACTAAGATTATAAAGCCATATGCAACTACTACTCAATTACTAATTCACAGGGTTACCGCCTTTGATTAAAAAATAAAAGCTTATAGTACTTAGCATAATTATGTAGCATGAAAGAAAAAAGTAAACCTAGTTCCAGTGGTTTACAATGACTAGATCATTTATATGCATTTCCTAAAAGTAAAGGAACAGTACATTTTTCATTTATCTGCAGTATATATTTCAGTAAACATGCACCCACAAAAGGAGTCAAATATAGATTTACAAATTTTACATATGCACGTTCTGACACTATATAAATAAACAGGATTATGATTGGTTAGGAAAGGGTCATTTCTCCTACATTAGTGTGTCCGGTCCACAGCTTCATCCTTACTTGTGGGATATTCTCTTCCCCAACAGGAAATGGCAAAGAGAGCACAGCAAAAGCTGTCCATATAGCTCCCCCTCTGGCTCCGCCTCCCAGTCATTCTCTTTGCCGCTCTGAACAAGTAGCATCTCCACGGGGATGGTAAAGAGTATGTGGTGTTAGTTGTAGTTTTATTTCTTCTATCAAGAGTTTGTTATTTTAAAATAGTGCCGGTTTGTACTATTTACTCTACAACAGAAAGTGAAGAAGATTTCTGTTAAGAGGAGTATGATTTTAGCACCAGTAACTAAAATCCATTGCTGTTCCCACGCAGGACTGTTGAAACCAGAGAGAACTTCAGTTGGGGGGAACAGTTGGCAGACTTTTCTGCTCCAGGTATGACTAGACTCTTTTCTAACAAGACATAGTAATGCTAGAAGACTGTCATTTTCCCTTATGGGATCGGTAAGCCATTTTCTTAGACTCATAACAGAATGAAGGCTTATAAATGGGCTCTATACTGGTTGACACTATTGTGGGCAAAATCGATTGATTTATATATTATTTATATGACTTTGAGTGTTTTGTGACTTTCAAACACTTTTGGGAACGTTGTTATTACGCCTGGCAGTTGTTTAGACACCTAATTGTGTCAGGAAGGCCCCTTCACTCTGGTATGCAGAGGGAGGAGGCCTCATTTTCGCGCCTCAGTTGCGCAGTTACTTCTAGAAGCAGTGCATGCAGCTTCATGTGAGAGGGTCCTGTGGCCATAAAAAACGAATTCAGAAGGCGTATTTCTGTGGTGAATAACCCCCAAAGGAAGGTAAAAGCCGCAGCAAAGGATGTGGCAGGGACTGTAGTGGGTTTAAACTGGTAAATTGAATAATTAGCTCCGGTTTGCTCATTTAAGGGGTTAGAGACTTGAAATTTGGTGTGCAATACTTTCAAAGCATTAGGACACTAGGGAAATTTGGTAAAGATCGGATAATTCCTTCATAGTTTTTCAGACATTCAGAAATAAAGTGTGCTCTTTTTATTATTTAAAGAGACAGTAACGGTTTTGTTTAAAAACGGTTTTATTGCATTAATAGCCTGCCAAAGTCTGTCTAACATGTCTATACCTTCAGATAGCATATGTTCTGTGTGTATGGAGGCCAAGGTGGTTCCCCCTTTAAATGTATGTTCAAATTGTGCCATGGCGTCCAAACAAAGTAAGGACAGTACTGTCACATTTAATAAGGTTGCCCAAGATGATTCTTCAAATGAAGGTAGTGGGGATAGTTCATCATCCTCTCCTTCTGTGTCAACACCAGTTTTGCCCGCGCAGGCGATACCTAGTACATCTAGCGCGCCAATGCTTGTTACTGTGCAACAATTAACTGCAGTAATGGATAATTCTATAGCAAATCTCTTATCCAAACTGCCAGCATTTCCCAGAAAGCGTGATTGCTCAGTGTTAAATACAGAGGATGAGCAAGTGGGCGCTGACGATAATTTATCTGTTATACCCTCACACCAATCTGAATTGGCAGTGAGGGAGAAATTTCTGATTCAGGAAAAGTTTCTCAGCAGGCAGAACCTGATATCGTGGAATTTAAATTTAAGTTAGAACATCTCCGCGCCCTGCTTAAGGAGGTGCTAACTACTCTTGATGATTGTGATTCTTTGGCGATTCCAGAGAAATTGTGCAAAATGGACAAATTCTTAGGAGGTCCCTGTGCACGCTGATGCCTTTCCGATACCCAAGAGGGTGGCGGACATAGTGACCAAGGAGTGGGAGAAACCAGGTATACCTTTTGTCCCACCTCCTATATTTAAGAAAATGTTCCCCATTGTCGACCCCAGAAGGGACGCATGGCAAACAGTCCCTAAGGTTGAGGGGGCAGTTTCTACGTTGGCCAAGCGCACAACTATTCCCATTGAGGACAGTTGCGCTTTCAAAGATCCTATGGATAAAAAATTGGAAGGATTGCTTAAAAAGATATTTGTTCAGCAAGGTTTCCTTCTTCAACCAATTTCTTGCATTATTCCTGGTTCGAGGAACTAGAAAATTCGCTCCAAAAGGAGACTCCATATGATGAAGTCATGGACAGAATTCACGCACTAAAGTTGGCTAATTCCTTTATTTTGGATGCCGCTTTTCAACTAGCTAAATTAGCGGCGAAAAATTCAGGTTTTGCAATAGTTGCGCGCAGAGCGCTTTGGCTAAAATCTTGTTCGGCGGATGTGTCGTTCAAAACAAAATTGCTTAATATTCCTTTCATGGGTAAGACCCTTTTTGGGCCGGAATTGAAGGAGATTATTTCAGACATCACTGGGGGAAAGGGCCATGCCCTTCCTCAGGATAGGCCTTTCAAGGCTAAGAACAAATCTAATTTTCGTTCCTTTCGCAATTTCAGGAACGGACCGTCTACTAACTCTGCAGCCTCTAGACAAGAGGGTAACACTTCCCAGCCTAAACCAGCATGGAAACCATTGCAAGGCTGGAACAAGGGTAAACAGGCCAAGAAGCCTGCTGCTGCTACCAAGACAGCATGAAGGGGTAGCCCCCGATCCGGGACCGGATCTAGTAGGGGGCAGACTTTCTCTCTTTGCTCAGGCTTGGGCAAGAGATGTTCCGGATCCCTGGGCACTAGAAATAGTCTCTCAGGGGTATCTTCTAGAGTTCAAGGAACTTCCTCCAATGGGAAGGTTCTACATGTCTCGCTTATCTTCAGACCAGATAAAGAGACAGGCATTCTTACATTGCGTAGGAGACCTATTAAAGATGGGAGTGATACACCCAGTTCCAACAGTGGAACAAGGTCTGGGTTTTTACTCAAACCTGTTTGTAGTTCCCAAAAAAGAGGGAACTTTCAGGCCAATTCTGGATTTAAAAATTCTAAACAAATTCCTCAGAGTTCCATCATTCAAAATGGAAACCATTCGGACGATCTTACCAACAATCCAGGAGGGTCAATATACGACTACCGTGGACTTAAAGGATGCGTACCTGCATATTCCTATCCACAAAGATCATCATCAGTTCCTGAGATTCGCCTTTCTGGACAAACATTACCAGTTCGTGGCTCTTCCATTCGGTTTAGCCACTGCTCCCAGAATTTTCACAAAGGTGCTAGGGTCCCTTCTAGCGGTTCTAAGGCCGAGGGGCATTGCTGTAGCACCTTACCTAGACGACATTCTAATCCAAGCGTCGTCCCTTTCCAAAGCAAGGGCTCATACAGACATTGTTTTAGCCTTTCTCAGGTCTCACGGGTGGAAGGTGAACGTAGAAAAAAATTCCCTGTCCACGTCCACAAGGGTTCCTTTTCTAGGAACAATAATAGATTCTGTAGAAATGAAGATTTTCCTGACAGAGGTCAGAAAATTAAAGCTTCTAAACGCTTGTCAAGTTCTTCAATCTATTCCTCAGCCTTCCATAGCTCAGTGCATGGAGGTAATAGGATTAATGGTTGCAGCAATGGACGTGGTTCCTTTTGCTCAAATTCATCTAAGACCATTACAACTGTGCATGCTCAAACAGTGGAATGGGGATTATGCAGACTTGTCTCCCCAGATTCAAGTAGACCAGGTAACCAGAGACTCACTCCGCTGGTGGTTGACTCAGGATCACCTGTCTCAGGGAATGAGTTTCCGCAGACCAGAGTGGGTCATCGTTACGACCGACGCCAGTCTCTTAGGCTGGGGCGCGGTCTGGGACTCCCTGAAAGCTCAGGGTCTATGGTCTCGGGAAGAATCTCTCCTCCCGATAAACATTTTGGAACTGAGAGCGATATTCAATGCGCTCCTGGCCTGGCCTCACCTAGCGAAGGCCAGATTCATAAGATTTCAGTCGGACAACATGACGACTGTAGCGTACATCAATCATCAGGGGGGAACAAAGAGTTCCTTGGCGATGAGAGAGGTATCCAAGATCATCAAATGGGCGGAGGATCACTCCTGCCACCTATCTGCAATTCACATCCCAGGAGTAGACAACTGGGAGGCGGATTATCTGAGTCGTCAGACTTTCCATCCGGGGGAGTGGGAACTCCACCCGGAGGTCTTTGCCCAGTTAACTCAATTATGTGGCACTCCAGATATGGATCTGATGGCGTCTCGTCAGAACTTCAAGGTTCCTCGATACGGGTCCAGATCCAGGGATCCAAGGGCGACACTAGTGGGTGCATTAGTGGCGCCTTGGTCGTGCAATCTAGCTTATGTGTTTCCACTTTTCCCTCTCCTTCCCAGGCTTGTAGCCAGGATCAAACAGGAGAAGGCCTCTGTGATTCTAATAGCTCCTGCATGGCCACGCAAGACTTTGTATGCAGACCTGGTGAATATGTCATCGGCTCCACCATGGAAGCTACCTTTGAGACAGGATCTTCTAGTACAAGGTCCATTCGAACATCCAAATCTAGTCTCTCTGCAACTGACTGCTTGGAAATTGAACGCTTGATTCTATCTAAGCGTGGGTTTTCAGATGCAGTTATAGATACTCTGGTTCAAGCCAGAAAACCTGTAACTAGGAAAATTTACCATAAGATATGGCAAAAATATATCCGTTTGTGTGAATCCAAGGGATTCTCTTGGAGTAAAATTAAAATTCCTAGGATTCTTTCCTTTCTCCAAGAGGGTTTGGATAAAGGTTTGTCAGCTAGTTCTTTAAAAGGACAGATATCTGCTCTGTCTGTTTTGTTACACAAACGTCTGGCAGCCGTGCCAGATGTACAGGCGTTAGTTAGAATTAAGCCTGTCTACAGACCTATGACTCCTCCTTGGAGTCTAAATTTAGTTCTTTCAGTTCTTCAGGGGGTTCCATTTGAACCCATGCATTCCATAGATATTAAGTTACTATCTTGGAAAGTTCTGTTTTTGGTTACTATTTCTTCTGCTAGAAGAGTTTCTGAATTATCTGCTTTGCAGTGTACTTCTCCTTATCTGGTATTCCATACAGATAAGGTAGTTTTACGTACCAAGCCTGGTTTTCTTCCAAAGGTGGTTTCCAACAGGAATATTAACCAGGAGATAGTTGTTCCTTCTGTGTCCGAATCCAGTTTCGAAGAAGGAACGTTTGTTACACAACCTAGATGTGGTCCGTGCTTTAAAATTCTATTTAGAAGCAACAAAGGATTTCAGACAGACATCATCCTTGTTTGTCGTTTATTCTGGTAAGAGGAGAGGGCAGAAAGCTACTGCTACCTCTCTTTCTTTTTGGCTGAAAAGCATCATCCGATTGGCTTATGAGACTGCCGGACGGCAGCCTCCTGAACGAATTACAGCTCACTCTACTAGAGCTGTGGCTTCCTCATGGGCCTTCAAGAACAAGGCTTCTGTTGATCAGATCTATAAGGCAGCGACTTGGTCTTCTCTGCATACTTTTGCCAAATTTTACAAATTCGATACTTATGCTTCTTCGGAGGCTGTTTTTGGGAGAAAGGTGTTGCAAGCTGTGGTGCCTTCCGTTTAGGTAACCCGACTTGTTCCCTCCCTTCATCCGTGTCCTAAAGCTTTGGTATTGGTTCCCACAAGTAAGGATGAAGCCGTGGACCGGACACACCAATGTAGGAGAAAACAGAATTTATGTTTACCTGATAAATTTCTTTCTCCTACGGTGTGTCCGGTCCACGGCCCGCCCTGGCTTTTAGTCAGGTTTAAAAATTTTTATTCTGTTCACTACAGTCACCACGGCACCCTATGGTTTCTCCTTTTTCTCCTAACCGTCGGTCGAATGACTGGGGGGCGGAGCCAGAGGGGGAGCTATATGGACAGCTTTTGCTGTGCTCTCTTTGCCATTTCCTGTTGGGGAAGAGAATATCCCACAAGTAAGGATGAAGCCGTGGACCGGACACACTGTAGGAGAAAGAAATTTATCAGGTAAACATAAATTCTGTTTTTGTTCTTGTTCTGGGAGACGGAGAAATAAAACACACACACATATAATAATTTGCATTATTCACTGCAAAATGCTTCTTCAGGTATGAATCTGCCATTTCATGTAGCTTTCAGTTTCCACCTCCCTTAAAGGGATATTGTACACTAGATTTTTCTTTGCATAAAGGTCTTGTAAAAGTTCCATTTATATAGCCCATCTGGTAGTGTTTTTGTAACAAATCTATAGTTTTGCTTATTTTTAATAAAATTCTGATGATTTTCAGACTCCTGACCAAGCCCCACAGTGTCAGATGTATATGAGCATCTGCAGGCTCCTGTTTATGTGATCTGTCTTTTTATATGCAGGGAAGGGAGTGTCTGCAAATCTTGTTTTCCCAGCCCTCACTACGTGTCCCAGGAAAACCCCATCAACAGCGCTAAACCGGGAGCTTTCAAGTAAGTTTTTCAAAGGTTTTATACTGGATTCTTATATCAGCATCTGTGCATATTCTTCTTTATAGTAGTGTATTACATGCAGTCATATGAAAAATGGTGTATACTGTCCCTTTAAAAAGATGGAAACATCATTACTTTTATTTCAACATAACACCATTTAAAATGTATGGATATGCTGTAAAAAGAAAATGTTTCCATGTATTGCCATGACTACAGTGTTAAAAGTATAAACACATATATAATTATTATGGGTTGTCATTAATAAATAGTGTTCTTTTATTACAAGTCCTGTGAGTGCATTTGAATTAGAAGGTGGATTAAAGAAAAATTAGATATAGCATATCTAATTCTAGAATGCTTAAAGGGACACTATACCCAAACATTTTCTTTCATGATTAAGGTAGAGAATATAATTTTAAACAACATTCCAATTTACTTCTATTACCTAATTTGCTTTATTCTTTAGATATACTTTAATGTAAAAATAGCAATGCACACAGTGAACCAATCACAGGAGGCATCTATGTGCATCTACCAATCAGCAGCTACTGAGCATATCTAGATATGCTTTTCAGCAAATAATATCAAGAGAATGAAGCAAAATAGATAATAGAAGTAAATTAGAAAGTTGTTTTTAATTGTATGCTATTTCTAAATCATGAAAGAAAAAATTGGGGTTTCATGTCCCTTTAACACTTGGTCAAATACATCTAATCACATTTTTTATATATTTATTTATTAAAAAACAAAAATAGCTAGAAAACAAGTACTCCCATATTTCCTCACCTTCTTTCCTTTAGCGTCTATGATAGCATGACGGGAAAAATCTTCTAGTGCTCCTTCCAAGAGGACGCCATTTCCACTGAACAGAGAAGTTGATAACCAGAAATTAACCACAGTTTTTAAAAAGTAAAAATTCTGTTTCTAAATAAAGGACAGTAAAGTGAAAATGAAACTTTAAATGATTCAGATAGAGCAATTTTATAACAACTTTCCGTTTTACTATTAGATAAAATTACTTTGTTCTCCTTTGTTGAACAGTAAGCTTTGTATAACATTGCTGTAAACTGCTGCCATAGAGTGACAACTACACACTCCTGAGCTCCTATGAGCCCACCTAGGTTTACTCTTCAACAAAAGGGTATAAAGCAAGTTTCATTATAGAACCCCTGGCTCCTATCTTTTTGGATTACTTTCCAAATACATATGAACAAACACCATTATCTGGCTCCTTTCTATTCTCACAGGCTCCTACATTTAAAACAGGTTTATCGACCCCCCCCACTGTTAAATAGAAAGTAGTTTAAAACTGCAAGTTCTTTATAGACCGTGAAAGTTTGATTTTGACTTTGTCCCTTAAAGAGTCAACTAATTTGTTTTAATATGCACTTGCCAAGGTATTGATCTAGGCCCACTTTGGTATATTGGATGCCACTATATAGCCACCAAATACGATCATAGTTATAAAAGTTAACTTTTTTGCAAAAATGTGGGTTTCTCGCTAAATTTACACACAACTATTGCAGAAATAAGACATAAGGTTATAAAAGCTTCTCTGGGATCCCACTTTGTTCAGAAATAGCATACATGCATGGCTTTGCAATTGTTTTTTTGGCAATTAGAAGGCTGCTAATTGCAGCTGTCCACCTCACTTCTGAAATTCCCAGCAGTGAAGGGGTTAATCAGTTAGCTTTTAAGGTTACTATTTGCTCTTGTGTAGGGATTGCCTTTACATTGCGGTCTATGGGAACGGTGTGTACCCAGTTAATATAAATGTATATGACTATGTACATATATGTTTATGTGTTAATATGTGTAGGGATTACCTTCCCACCCCGTGATAGTCTGCCAGTATGCAGTTTATTTATTTAGGGCAAGATTACAAGTTGAGAGCTGAATTGTCTCGCGTCTGCAAACAAGTGGCTGGTTAGTGCTACCACGAGCAATTAGCGCTCCGAAAATCAACCAGAGTCGAGCTCTGGGGCACTTACAGAAAATTAACTAAATGCCTTTGAAATAGAGGGTATTAATAGTTTTTGAGGATAAAAGTTGGTGGGAGTGGTGCGCTGGTATTACACAGTGGAGCACAAATATAGAGCTCCACTTTTTTATATTTCTGTAGTGTAGATCCTGCCTCAACCAACCATCTCCCTTATCCCTCCAAAAAGCTCTCTAACCCTCCCCCTCCAACTGCTCCCTGTCATATTTGTTACTGACAGACTGTCTAAATAACAGAATTACTACCTTTTCTGTTTATAAGTATTATTGTTTTTTCTGTAGTGTTGGGGTCATCTCTCCCTCTCCAAGATCACTTTTTTTGTAGCGTAAGGTCTCCCTCCCAATTCAAGCCGATATTGTTCCATCCTTCTCCCCTGCCTAAAACTTTTTCGTAGTGCTCCCTTACCATATGAAGGCAGATGTCTTCTGCCCCCAGCTGCAGTCTCCGCTGGCTAAGCTGACAGCAGGGACTACAGCATGTTCCACAGTGTTAAATGTAGGTACTACGTTAACACAGTACACTGGACAAAGTACTGAGTGAAATGGTACCTACGTCCATTAGCACAAAGGGTTAAAAGTCTTTTTTTTTAGTAATAAACAACTACCAAATACAAAGGGAAATACATATTCATAGACTAGGGCAAGGATGGCCAACTGGTGACCTCAATACTACATGGGGCCCTTGGCATGAGTTTTAAGCACCCAGAAAAAGCTGAATTAAAAAAAAAAAAAAAAAAAAAAAAAAAGTGTGCTTTTGAGTGACCAAAAGTCAGAAGTGCACTCTGGATGGGAGAACAGCAAGGGTACCCTGCAACCTTACCTAAATGTGGCTGTTGCTTTTAGACCCTTTCACTTCACATAAATAGCACTTACAGTTGACCAGGGCAGAAATGACAAACTGACATGTGGCAAAGGTAGCATCCTATGACAGTCCCATGTTTAAAGTCACTGAGCTCTTCAGTATATTTGTCTATGGACCCAGGCCAGACTCTGGAGATGCATCAAATATCTAGCGCATGTGCTATACGAGTAAGGGGCATGGGTGTTTCTTACAAGGACACCAGCTGGCCCGGGTTCTGAAGAACGTGACAATAAAAAGTCTAAGAAAATAGATGGGCAAAGGAACACCAGCATGATTTTAACAGTTTGTGAGGTTATTTTTTAAATATATACGCATATTACATGAAAGTTATGAATGAAAGTGCCATTAATTTGGAAAGATAGCACATGCAGCGTAGCATTTAAAAAAAAAGTTTACCACCACTTTAAGGTATTTTATAGGTACTAGCAGACAGCTTCCAGTACCTAAAATGGTGGACACTAGTCAGAGGGATCAGGGAAGTTGGAGGGTAAGGGGGATCCTATAACGCAGAAAATAAAATAATTACAAATAAATTGCCTTAAAACTAAATATTAGCAGACTGTCTGCCAGTACCTAAGATGGGGGGTGGGCAGTGGGGGATGAGGGAGGGAAGAGAGCTGTTTGGAAGGGATCAGGAGGTGACAGGTGGGTGGGTAATCACTACAATAAAGCTAAAATTAACTTTATAAGCTACCCGATTAACCCCTTCACTGCTGGGACTACTACAAGTGAGGTGCACAGTTGCAATAAGCGGCATTCTAATTACCATGTATGTATGCGATTTCTGAACAAAGGGTATCTCAAAGAAGCTTTTACATTGATTTGTGTTATGACTGCACAAGCGGTATGTAAATAATTTCAGTAAGAAACCCAAAGTTTGTGAAAAAGTTAACTTTTTTATCTTTTTATTATATGATCGCATTTGGTAGTGAAATGGTGGCATTATATATACCAAAATATACCTTGGGTTGTCTAATTAAACAATATATAGTTTCTCCAGGATTTTGGGCAAGTTTTTCTCTTAAAGTCCCAGTAGTGAAGGGGTTAATTATGTTTTCTCACAAGTACTTGAAGGGTAGACATTCAGTTGCAGCTGTTAAAAAATAGTTTCAGAACTGCAGCATCAGCTGAGACACACAGGTGATAAAAAAAATAAAACATTTTTGGCGACAGTACCACAAACTGATGGCAAATGAATTGTGAGCTATTGATAAAATACTACTCTAATTTGTTTCTAGCTTGGTGTGAAGTCTTTTCTGCTTAGCTACCTTAAAGTGAATTTAAAGTTTCATCAAGTAGTGCCTGGTCTTTAAAAATACTATTAAAAACAGGGGCTCTTTCATTGATGAAACTTTACATTGCACCATATTTGTAGAAATACCTCTTCTTCTTGAAAGCCGATCCAGCGCTTCTCCAGCCCGTTGCAAGCCTCTTCCTACGTCAGAAATGACGATTCCATCCTTCCTCCAATCACAGCATTGCTTTAGACAATGCTTCCCCGGGATAAGCCGTGATTGGAGGATGCCGGAATCATCATTGCCGACGTAGGAAGAGGCTTGCGATGAGCTGGAGCGACTTTCAAGAAAAAAAGAGTATTTCTACAAATAGTATTTTTAAATACCGGCATTACTTGATGAAACTTTACATTCACTTTAACTAACCCCACCCCCAAAGTACTCTAAGCATCATACCTCCCAGACCCCCACAGAAACTTAACTGTAACCTTGGCTTCCCACCACCAAATTAATCCTCACCTTCTGGACCTCCCACAGACTCTGCCTCATGGAGAATATTGTAAAGAATGCTTGTAATTAAATTTCTAATGCACTGCATTTGCTGCAACTTTGCCAGACAAATGCATTAAATTCTGGATTTTGCTGAGGCTGCATCTATAACATCTCTTACTGCATACTCAATCTCAGGCAGACCCCCTCCACGAGCCCTTATCAAACCTCTTGGCCCTGCAGCTCATCTTTAAAGGGACATTGTACACTAGATTTTTCTTTGCATAAATGTTTTGTAGACGATCCATTTATATAGCCGATCTGGGAGTGTTTTTGTAACAATGTATAGTTTTGATTCTTTTTTTTTTTTAGAACATTGTGCTGATTTTCAGACTCCTAACCAGGCCCCATAGTGCCAGATGTATACACTTGTTTACAGACGCCTATGTAAACTGTCTTTTCATATGCAGGGGAGGTGGGAAGCATTTGCTCTTTTTGTTTACCCAGCCCCTTTCAGTGGGTGTCCAAGAATACCTCAAACAGTGCTAAACTGGGAGCTTCTAAGTAAGTTTTTAAAAGATTTTATACTGGATTTTTAGATCAGCATCTGTGCATATTCTTCTTTATAGTAGTGACTGTCTATTACATGCAATTATATAAAAATGGGTGTATACTGTCCCTTTAAGCTATACAGCATACATTAGATCAAACCAAGGGCACAGCGGCCCTCCTCTATGCCGCATACTCTAATCAGGCCTCATATCAAACCCAATTGCTGAGCAGCCTCCACAGTTACCTACATAACCTAACCAGATCCTTCTAGGGTCCTCAGCCACTTACACACAATATAAACCTCCTGGGCCCCCTATACACTCTGTAACCGCAGGAGATCAGGAGTAGACTACCGGTCCTGTAGCCACATTCCCACATTAGACCCCTGTTCCTGCAGACCCTCTTTCAGTTTTCCTCGTACATCAAAAATTTGGTCTAGAATCCCCTAACAGTATATCCACATTACATCTTTCACCCTGCAGCCCTCTGTTAAAGGGATAGAAAGGTCAAAATTGAAATGTGCATAGGTGCATTTTAATTTTAAACAAAAGCATTTTTGCAATATACTTCCATTAGCAAACTTTCTAGTAAAACGTATTACCGATTTTCAGTGGGATACACACGTATGCTGAGGACCCGTGCTCCAGTATTTGAACACTAAACCTTCTCAGAGAGTCAGCAGTGGCTTCTATGACATAAATTAAGTCTTCACGGGCACAGTACATACCACCAGCTCTCTGAGCTTGAATACCGGTGCACGTGCACTCAGCATATCTGCGTATACTGCCTAAAAAACGTAAGTTTTACTAGAAGCATTTTTGGTAACAGAAGTATGTATACTTCTGTTTACAATTGAAATACACCCATGTAATTTCAATTTTGCCTTTCTATCCCTTTAAGCTATCACCTACTTCAGACCCCTAGTCCCACAGCATTTTGTAAGACATGTACCTAAATCATTAGCTAAATATCCAGACCGCGGCCCTGAAGACCCTTACATTCAAAGCTCCATCCAGAGACCAGCTGCTAGCTCGATTGAGCATTTTAACACTAGAGTCTCTGTAATGCTACAAGAGGGTTAAACATACTTAAAGAGACAGTAAAGTCAAAATAAACTTATGATGCAGATAGAACATGCAATTTTAAAGAACTTTCCAATTTACTTCTATCATCAAATATGCTTGTTCTAGTGGTATCCTTTGTTGAAGAGTAAATCTAGGTAGACTGACAGCAGCTCAGGACCGTGCTTACGTCTTTAGCAGTCTATGGCAGCAGTGTTTGCTACTATGTATAACATTCCTATAAACAATTTTGCAAACACTGCAGCCAGATGGCTAAAGACACATGCACGCTCCTGAGAGCTAGGGTCGGGCAAATGTTTCTAAAAATTCGAAATTTAAAACGAATTTTGATACATTCGTTCAAATCAAATTTCAAATGTTTATCCAACATTCTATTTTCGAATTTTTCAATAAAATTCGAAAATATTTGTTCAAATAATAGAATGTTTAGCTATGTATTCATTCAATTTCAAAAAATGTAATATTCAAATGTAAGATTCAAATTTGAAATAGTATTTCTAGTCTACAACTGTGTTTAATAAAATGTAATATTCGAATTTGAATGCTACATTCGAATTCGAAATAGTATTTCTAGTCTACAATTGTATTTTATAAATGTAATATTCGAATGCGACATTCAAAGACTGTAAATAACATTCGATAAATAGAATTTTTAAGAATATTCGTTCTTATCAACATTCTATTATGTAAATCGAATTTCTACAATAACATTTGTTCTAAAAATTTGAATATAAACACATTCGCCCATCCCTACCGAGAGCACCTTGGATTACTCTTTAACAAAGGACACCAAAAGAACTATGCAAAATTGATCAAATATGTAAAATTGGAGAGTTGTTTAAAATTAAATGAGCTATCAAAACAAAATTTTGACTTTACTGTGTTTTTTTTTTTTTTTAAAAGTCAGAGTTGTGCAACTAGGCCTGCTGACAATAACAGTGGAAGTTACTGCACAGGACTAGCAGTGCTCTGCAAGTCCCAAGCGGAAATATAACTATGTGTTTAACCGCTTTGAGGTTTAAACACATAGCATTACAGCGTCACTAGTGTTAAAATGACATGCTCAAACAGATTAGAACATGTCATTTTAACACTAGAATGGCCCTTTAAGCATCTGTTGTCAGATTTTCTAATAGCTTTCAGTGTTTTGCAGGACCTTGTTAAAAATGGCATTTATTTGTGCTTGCCATAGCTATGCTCTCTTTCAGCATTATATGTATCCATTGTCTTTAATACAATTCCTTTAGTGTACTACACAATTTGCACCTATAATACAGAATTTATAAGGTGTATTTAAGGTAAGGGGATATTGTTTCAAGGGTGCATGCAGTAAGTCTATACAGCCTATTTGACTTGCTGCATATTCCTGTAATTTCGTTATTAATGGTCAGTAATGTATTTCTTAAATATTTTTAACTTAATATATTCCTCTTTTGCACACTGGTATCCCACCACACACAGCTGAATAGAGAGATATACAGAAAAGAATAAAACGCCCACTACCATTTATACAACCATCCCCGTGGTAAATATAACCATACCCCTGATATGCAGCTGGCTCCCAGGACATACACAGCCGCTCATCGTGGACAGGCTTGTTCTGCAAAGCACTATTGTGATATATTCGACTCATCGTGAAAAATGCAAGTAAAACTTAAGACTCCATTCAGGCCGGAACACTTTAAGTAATAAAAATAGAAGGGGTCAAACAAAACAGTACTGCGCGAATCCTTTTCTGACTGGCAAAACTTAGATAGGTCAGCTAGTAACATCCAGGCGTTATAACTCAAATAAGAAACCCTGATCTTTGCCAGGATAAATAGAAATGTAAATCATTCAGGAAAAATAATGAAATAAAAGTGTATCCCCCTACAGAAAATAAACATATGGTACAGTCTAAAATGAATTCTCCTCCTTCTGCATTGCTATGCTGGCTGTTGCTATAATAGGTACATACGTCATTCATAACTATTGTTTATTGATTAAAAAACAATCAAAAAGCAATAAACTACAGTATAAGCTGGATGCATTCATGATAAGCAATAAGCATGCCAAAAGGCAAATGAATCTCAGATGTAGAGCTGTAAAGTCACACTGTAAAATAGTGTGACACACTATGTGAAATCTGTTCTCTGAGTAAAAACACAGTGTAAAATGAAAAATAGTCTGACTCAACAATAATTTGTCACCATGTCTCTCACCCTAATTGTTTTGTGCTTTGTTTTGTCAAAAATAATTTCAATAGTTACATGTACTTGTTACACTTGTGATGAGCCTGTCTGGTTCCCTCAACCTTGCCTTTAACTAATTAGAATAATACTATAGCTGTCGTTTAAAGAAGTTCTTACCTACATCATCTAAGTGAAGTCTTTTAGAAGGTTTTCAATGTGCTTCAGTTTAAGCAGGCCCTCCATGTTAAATAGTGGCTAAACAAATTCAGAGAAATCCTAAACATTTCAATGATCATCTGGTGAGTGACTAGTAGATAAAGTTGCTGGGGGAAAAACGAAGATCACAAAATAAAGAGCTAATCAAATGGGTATGACTTCCTAGCTTTTTCTTCTTCTTTCTTTCATGTAATTAGCAAGAGTCCATGAGCTAGTGACGTATGGGATATACATTCCTACCAGGAGGGGCAAAGTTTCCCAAACCTTAAAATGCCTATAAATACACCCCTCACCACACCCACAAATCAGTTTTACAAACTTTGCCTCCTATGGAGGTGGTGAAGTAAGTTTGTGCTAGATTCTACGTTGATATGCGCTCCGCAGCAGGTTGGAGCCCGGTTTTCCTCTCAGCGTGCAGTGAATGTCAGAGGGATGTGAGGAGAGTATTGCCTATTTGAATTCAATGATCTCCTTCTACGGGGTCTATTTCATAGGTTCTCTGTTATCGGTCGTAGAGATTCATCTCTTACCTCCCTTTTCAGATCGACGATATACTCTTATATATATACCATTACCTCTGCTGATTCTCGTTTCAGTACTGGTTTGGCTTTCTACAAACATGTAGATGAGTGTCCTGGGGTAAGTAAATCTTATTTTCTGTGACACTCTAAGCTATGGTTGGGCACTTTTATATAAAGTTCTAAATATATGTATTCAAACATTTATTTGCCTTCACTCAGGATGTTCAACTTTCCTTATTTTCAGACAGTCAGTTTCATATTTGGGATAATGCATATGAATAAATCAATTTTTTCTTACCTTAAAATAATAATAATTCAAACAGAAGAGCAAAATAATATATATAACCTCAAAGCAGCATTATTTAGCTGTTGTTTACTAATGTGCAATAGAACACAATGGCCACATTGACTTTGTGAGTATATGCAGATGTTGCTTTTAACACTTTTATACCAATTTTAAGAGTTATATGAACCTGGTGTATTTAGTATCAAGTTATGTTGATCTTTCATGTCTAATTCAATTTTGTATATTTGAGATCTATAGCACTGGGAACTGGACAGGTAACAATAAATCTTTGTATTTATGGCTCAAAAAGTGAATTTATTTACAGTATTTTTATTTTAATGTATCAGACTGAAATGTCCTAAATTTACAAATGGATTTACAACTTATTTAATGTGTGTTAAAGGGACACTGAACCCAAATTTTTTATTTTGTGATTCAGATAGAGCATGCAATTTTAAGCAACTTTCTAATTTATTCCTATTATCAATTTGTCTTTGTTCTCTTGCAATCTTTATTTAAAAAAGAAGGCATCTAAGCCTTTTTATTGGTTTAGGACTCTGGACAGCACTTTTTTATTGGTGGATGAATTTATCCACCAATCAGCAAGAACAAACCAGGTTGTTCACCAAAAATGGTCCGGCATCTAAACTTACATTCTTGCATTTCAAATAAAGATACCAAGAGAATGAAGAAAATTTGATAATAGGAGTAAATTAAAAAGTTACTTAAAATTCAATGCTCTACCTGAATCACAAAAGAAAAATTTTGGGTTCAGTGTCCCTTTAAGGACAAATGTGGAGACAGTTTGCTTTTAAACAAATTTAACCTGTTTCTGTGATGGATGAACACTACACTTCTGTATGTAATGTCAGACATCCCAACTCTCCCTGAAGTTCAGGGAGTCTCCCTGATTGTAATAGCGGCTCCCTGATGCCAGCAAATGGAATGCAATCTCCCTGAAACTCCAAGTACCATGATCCAATGTGGCCCAAATCCAGAAAAGTGTTTCTTTAAGGAATGCCTTTAGTTGCTGATACGTTATAGAACCCTCAAAGCATGCATCAGTAACCAAAAAGCACCCACTTATTCTAATAAAATAAAACACAAATACTTCCTTATTTACTGCACATAATTAAACTTTGTATTCTAAAATATTTAAGCATTCAACAAGGGTACGTCCGATCACTGGAAAATAGGTTTGTTGTATGTGGTTGTGCAATAAAGCTACTTTTTTTATGTGACTTTACTGGGAATCTACTTTTAATGATAAGTCTCTATCTTATTTATGGTTTCAAGCGGTGTCCAATATATAACTGGGAGGGGGGGGGGGTGGCGGCGCAGTAGAGGGTGAAGCCACCTCCCTGAAATGAGTTTTTGCAGGTTGGGATGTCGCAGACATCCCAACTCTCCCTGAAGTTCAGGGAGTCTCCCTGATTGTAATAACGGCTCCCTGATGCCAGCAAATGGAATGCAATCTCCCTGAAACTCCAAGTACTATGATCCAATGTGACCCAAATCCGAAAAAAGTGTTTCTTTAAGGGATACCTTTAGTTGCTGGGACGTTATAGAACCCTCAAAGCATGCACCAATAACCAAAAAGCACCCACTTATTCTAATAAAATAAAGACACAAATACTACCTTATTTACTGCATGTAATTATACTTCGTATTCTAAAATATTTAAGCATTCAACAAGTGTATGATCACTGGAAAATAGGTTTGTTGTATGTTGTGCAATAAAGCTATGACTTTAGTGGAAAGCTACTTTAATGATAAGTCTGTATCTTACTTAGGGTTTCAAGGTGTCCAATATATAACTGGCAGAGGGGAAGGGGGGGCACAGTAGCGGGTGAACCCACCTCCCTTATATAAGTTTTTGCAGGTTGGGATGTCTGTTACTGTAAAATAATATCTTAATTTATGAGTAGTGTTTGAGGAACAAGTGTTTAGAATTCCATTGAAAGCACTTCTTTTCACCTATTATTACCAGAGTTTTGTTAGTGAGCGCTCTTGCCATTAACAAATAGTCGCATTAAATGCCCAATAAATAAAATCTTGAGAACCTAGAAGTGGTTAAAACAATCAGAGCCAGAAACACACTTGAAAGACATAAAGGGGTAGATTTAACAAAGGTCGAGCAGCGAATCATGTCCGCTCGACCTCGCTAAATGCTGTTGGCATTTAACATTGCACAAGCATTTCTGGTGAAATGCTTGTGCAATGCTGCCCCCTTCTCACTGGCAGTCAATCGGCCACTAGCAGGGGCCGCCAATCATCCAATCGTAACGGATTGGGATGATTCAGTCCGCCACCTAAAAGGTGGCAGAGAAGTTAAGGAACAGCGGTCTTACGACCGCTGCTTCTTAACTTACATTTCAGGCGGACCTGAAATGATGGGGCTCCGAAGCAGCATTAGCTGCTTAATAAATGGACCCCTAGATGTACAGTAAATGTGTGTAAGTGTAAAATGTTTGCATGTCTCTTGTTATAGAAGAGTAGTTGTCACGCTAGATAGAATGAGAGGTGTTTTATTAATCTCACAGGCATGAACAAGGGTCTTACTGTGGGCGAGAAGTGAAGGTTACAAGATAGATGCGGTTTCATTGATTTTAATGGAGAGTTACACTTAACTCACTGTGGCAAAAAGGTTGTACAAATCTCACTGCTTAATTTTTAAGTTCTGATGTTGCTGTGAGTTTTTTATCAAGATATTTGTTTCACGGGCAATTACTAGTAGTAGAGTCAAGATATAACCACAGTGTTCTCCCCATGACATTTTTAGCGGGTGTACCAGCTGATTTTACAGACCACCCGGCTAAAATGAGCTAATATTAAAAATGTTCAATTTTCTTTGCACAAATTATCGTTAAATACATTTATGCTTTGGATAGCAGAGAATTATATAATATTAGAAAATATTATACTGCCCCCACTTCATAATGCCACCTGGATACTTCATAATGCCACCCGGCTGGTAAACTTTTCTGTGTTTTCCTGTGTGAACCCTCAACATCATTATACAGTGCAGCATATATGATATCAGTGTATTTGTACTCTGCATTAATTATACAGTGCAGCATGTGTATTAGCTTTGCTTTATCATATAGTGCAGCGTGTTGTGTTTATTAGTGTATAAATGTTCAGTATCATCACTATACAGTAATGCATGTCCAGAATAAATACAAAAGTACTAGTCCCTTGGCCAAAACTTGCCATTACTCCACTGCAAGTTAATGTGATCTATTGTAGGACTTGAAAAGTGTATACTGATGGGAAAATTTATCAAGATGCATTTGCAGCATCTGAGAGCTTGCAGTTTAGAGTGAGTCTGTAACTACAAAGTTATTAAGCACTCTCTGCTTCTTATCCTAAGAGGCAGAAATAAAACTCACTTTTTTGGGTGATTGACAGGCCATGCTCTCAATCAATTGCCCAAAAGCAGGGGGGCAAGATTAAACAACAGAGCTCTTCTGCAGTCTTAACTTATTGCAGGTGGACAAGTCCTGTGCTTTAGAACATCGCTGCATGCAGCTTGATACATTTTCATGTTAGACATAATAGTATAAATCTAGGTATAATAATAAAAAAGAAAAGATTTGTGTGTTTTGTATATTGTTTCCACTATTTGATTCGTTAAACAGAGCCACCCCTGATTTCCTATGTTGTGCAGAGCCACCACTGATTTGCTATGTTGTTCAGAGCCACCACTTTGGTATGTTATGTCATGCAGAAATTACCTATTATAGCTACTATAATATATAGTATAGTATCTATATAATATTGATACTACAATTATAATAAATTAGATGATGAACACTTTTTTTAAATCCAATTGTAGCAACTCTTTGGAAATATTTGAGAAACAAATAATGAATTGAGCAACTTCTAGGGAAAACACCACATTCAACATATAGGCCTTGATTACAAGTGGAGCACAAGCATATTACCGCTATTGAGCACTAACACCGCTCAAGTTAAATCAATAGCGCTCTTATTCTTGCGCTCATATAACAAGATGAAAGTAAAAAGTTATAGCTTGCATGAATGCCTCAAGTGCGCTAACATCTTGAACTCAGTGCGGCTGTGCTAACTCCCTCTCCCCATAGACTTCTATGGGATACGTACAAAACCCTCGGCTAGATTACGAGTTGTTCGTTAGGCTTTAAAAGCAGCGTTGGCCGGTCCCAACTCTGTTTTTTAACGCCCGCTGGTATTACGAGTCTTGAAGGTACAGGTGTACCGCTCACTTTTTGGGCCAGACTTGGAAATACCGCAAATCCACTTACGCCAATTGCGTATCCTATATTTTCAATGGGACTTGCATAGCGCCGGTATTACGAGTCTGCCAAAAAGTGAGCGGTAGACCCTCTCCTGTCAAGACTGGTACCGCATTTTAAAGTCAGTAGTTAAGAGATTTACACTACAACGCTGTAGCATAAAACTCTTAACTAAAGTGCTAAAAAGTACACTAATACCCATAAACTACCTATTAACCCATAAATTATTTAACCCCTAATCTGCCGAACCGGACATCGCCGCCACTATAATAAATATATTAACCCCTAAACCGCCGCACTCCCGCCTTGCAAACATTAGTTAAATATTATTAACCCCTAATCTGCCGTCCCTAACATCGCCGACACCTACCTACATTTATTAACCCCTAATCTGCCGTCCCCAACGTCGCCGCCACTATACTAAAGTTATTAACCCCTAAATCTAAGTCTAACCCTAACCCCCCCTAACTTAAATATAATTTAAATAAATCTAAATAAAATTCCTATCATTAACTAACTAAATAATTCCTATTTAAAACTAAATACTTACCTATAAAATAAACCCTAAGCTAGCTACAATATAACTAATAGTTACATTGTATCTGTCTTAGGTTTTATTTTTATTTTACAGGTACGTTTGTATTTATTTTAACTAGGTACAATAGTTATTAACTATTTAATAACTACCTAGCTAAAATAAATACAAAAGTACCTGTAAAATAAAACCTAACCTAAGTTACAATTACACCTAACACTACACTATAATTAAATAAATTAACTAATTTAACAACAATTAAATAAAATTATCTAAAGTACAAAAACAAACAAACACTAAATTACAGAAAATAATTAACAAATTACAATATTTTAAAACTAATTACACCTAATATAATCCCCCTAATAAACCCCCCCCAAAATAAAAAAGCCCTACCCTGCACTAAATTACAAATAGCCCTTAAAAGGGTCTTTTGCGGGGCATTGCCCCAAAGAAATCAGCTCTTTTACCTGCAAAAAAAATTACAAATCCCCCCCCAACATTAAAACCCACACAACCAACCCTACTCTAAAACCCACCCAATACCCCCTTAAAAAAAACACTAACCCCTTGAAGATCACCTTACCGGGAGAAGTCTTCACCCAACCGGGCCGAAGTCCTCATCGAAGCCGGGAGAAGTCTTCATCCAAGCCGGGCGAAGTGGTCCTCCAGACGGGCAGAAGTCTTCATCCAGACGGCATCTTCTATCTTCATCCATCCGGCGCGGAGCAGGTCCATCTTCAAGACATCCAACGCGGAGCATCCTCTTCAATCGATGGCTAACACAGAATGAATGTACCTTTAAGTGACGTCATCCAAGATGGCGTCCCTTCAATTCCGATTGGCTGATAGAATTCTATCAGTCAATCGGAATTAAGGTAGAAAAAATCCTATTGGCTGATGCAATCAGCCAGTAGGATTGAAGTTCAATCCTATTGGCTGATCCAATCAGCCAATAGGATTGAGCTCGCATTCTATTGGCTGATTGGATCAGCCAATAGGATTGAATTTCAATCCTATTGGCTGATTGCATCAGCCAATAGGATTTTTGCTACCTTAATTCCGATTGGCTGTTAGAATTCTATCAGCCAATCAGAACTGAAGGGATGCCATCTTGGATGACGTCACTTAAAGGTACCTTCATTCTGTGTTAGCCGTCGATTGAAGAGGATGCTCCGCGTCGGATGTCTTGAAGATGGACCCGCTCCGCGCCGGATGGATGAAGATAGAATATGCCGTCTTGATGAAGACTTCTGCCCGTCTGGAGTACCACTTCGCCCGGCTTGGATGAAGACTTCTCCCAGCTTCGTTGAGGACTTCGGCCCGGTTGGGTGAAAACTTCTCCCGGTAAGGTGATCTTCAAGGGGTTAGTGTTAGGTTTTTTTTTTAAGGGGGTATTGGGTGGGTTTTAGAGTAGGGTTGGTTGTGTGGGTGGTGGGTTTTAATGTTGGGGGGGATTTGTAATTTTTTATACAGGTAAAAGAGCTGATTACTTTGGGGCAATGCCCCGCAAAAGGCCCTTTTAAGGGCTATTTGTAATTTAATGTAGGGTAGGGCTTTTTTTTTATTTTGGGGGGGCTTTTTTATTTTGTTAGGGGGATTAGATTAGGTGTAATTAGTTTAAAAATCTTGTAATTTGTTTATTATTTTCTGTAATTCAGTGTTTGTTTGTTTTTTTGTACTTTAGATAATTGTATTTAATTGTATTTAATTTAGGGAATTAATTTAATTATAGTGTAGTGTTAGGTGTAATTGTAACCTAGGTTAGGTTTTATTTTACAGGTAACTTTGTATTTATTTTAGCTAGGTAGTTATTAAATAGTTAATAACTATTTCATAACTATTGTACCTAGTTAAAATAAATACAAACTTGCCTGTAAAATAAAAATAAACCCTAAGATAGCTACAATGTAACTATTAGTTATATTGTAGCTATCTTAGGGTTTATTTTACAAGTATTAAGTTTTAAATAGGAATAATTTAGTTAATTATAGTAATTTTATTTAGATTTCTTTTAATTATATTTAAGTTAGAGGGTGTTAGGTTTAGGGTTAGACTTAGGTTTAGGGGTTAATAACTTTAATATAGTGGCGGTGACGTTGGGGGCGGCAGATTAGGGGTTAATAAATGTAGGTAGGTGGCGTCGATGTTAGGGCTGGCAGATTAGGGGTTAATAATATTTAACTAATGTTTGCGAGGTGGGAGTACGGCGGTTTAGGGGTTAATATGTTTATTATAGTGG
The DNA here is from genome assembly GCF_027579735.1 of Bombina bombina. Lineage (NCBI taxonomy): Eukaryota > Metazoa > Chordata > Amphibia > Anura > Bombinatoridae > Bombina > Bombina bombina. The sequence goes on from NC_069504.1 coordinate 649,326,759, forward strand.
CGGCGGCGACGTTGGGGGCAGCAGATTAGGGGTTAATAAATGTAGGTAGGTGGCGGCGACATAGGGGGCGGCAGATTAGGGGTTAATAAATATAATGTAGGTGTCGGCGATGTTGGGGGCAGCAGATTAGGGGTTAATAATTATAATATAGGTGTCGGCAATGTCGGGGGTGGCAGATTAGGGGTTAATAAGTGGGGTTCATGTTAGGGTGTTAGGTGTAGACATAAATTTGATTTCCCCATAGGAATGAATGGGGCTGCGTTAAGGAGCTTTACGCTGCTTTTTGCAGGTGTTAGACTTTTTTTCAGCCGGCTCTCCCCGTTGATTCCTATGGGGAAATCGTGCGCTAGCACGTTACACCAGCTCACAGCTCACATAAGCAGCGCTGGTATTGGAGTGCGGTAAGGAGCAGAATTTTGCTCAATGCTCACTTCTTGTCTGGGTTGAAAAAACCCGTAATACTAGCGCTGTCTGTAAATGAGCGGTGAGCATAAACTGCTCGTTAGCACCGCACAGCTCAATACGAAAAACTCGTAATCTAGCCGCCTGTTCTGGGGTTTCACTTGTGTGCTAACACGAAGTTGCACTAATCCAAGTATGCTAAAACCAAAAGTACGTTAAGAAATACTTGAAATAGTATTGTTTGTCACTTAGAGTAAAATGTTATTTTTTTATATTATATATTTAAAATATATATCTATCGCCATATTTTAAATTGTGTTTCCCTATATACATTTTCGTCTAATGATGAACAATACTAATTCAAGCATTTCTATTTTAAAAACAAAAAATAAGTATGCTCATTGTTTTAAAGGGATATGGTATATGACATAGATATGTACACTTACACACACTTAAAAATACACAAACACACACACACATATATATATATATATATATATATATATATATATACATATACCATGTCCCTTTACAACACTTTTTATAATGTTTATTTAAATAATAAACATATATTTTATATGTATGTGTATATATATATATATATATATATATATATATATATATATATATATATATATATATATATATATATATATATATATATATACACAGTATATATAAGATACTTTATTTTAATATGTTTGACAAGTGTTTTGTTACACTTTTCTTCTAGCCCTAACACTTCATTTCAGTTCTCAAATCATTCAAACTTTTTTAGTGATGTTATGTGAATAGTGATGTCGCAAACCTAAAAATTTGGGTTCGCGAATGGAGAACTCAAACTTCCACAAAAGTTCGCGAACCGGGCGAACCGCCATAGACTTCAATAGGCAGGCGAATTTTAAAACCCACAGGGACTCTTTCTGGCCACAATAGTGATGGAAAAGTTGTTTCAAGGGCACTAACACCTGGACTGTGGCATGCCGGAGGGGGATCCATGGCAAAACTCCCATGGAAAATTACATAGTTGATGCAGAGTCTGGTTTTAATCCATAAAGGGCATAAATCACCTAACATTCCTAAATTGTTTGGAACGTGCTTTAAAACATCAGGTATGATGTTGTATCGATCAGGTAGTGTAAGGGTTACGCCCGCTTCACAGTGCGCAGTGTAGGTGATAGACCTGCCCTGACCATGCTTTGCAAACCAGGTATCAGTGGTCAGATGGACCCTTGCCCCAACACTGTGTGCCAGACATGCCATTATAGCAGACTTATATGGCTTTGGCGTTGCTTTTTGGTAATTAGAAGGCTGCTAAATGCCACTGCGCACCACACGTGTTTTATGCCCAGCAGTGAAGGGGTTAATTAGGGAGCATGTAGGCAGCTTGTAGAGTTAATTTTAGCTTAAATGTAGTGTAGTAGACAACCCAAAGTATTGATCTAGGCCCATTTTGGTATATTTAATGCCACCATTTCACCGCCAAATGCGATCAAATAAAAAAAATTGTTAACTTTTTCACAAACTTTAGGTTTCTCACAGAAATTATTTACAAACAGCTTGTGCAATCATGGCATAAATGGTTGTAAATGCTTCTCTGGGATCCCCTTTGTTCAGAAATAGCAGACATATGGCTTTGGCGTTGCTTTTTGGTAATTAGAAGGCTGCTAAATGCCACTGCGCACCACACGTTTTTTATGCCCAGCAGTGAAGGGGTTAATTAGGGAGCATGTAGGCAGCTTGTAGAGTTAATTTTAGCTTAAGTGTAGTGTAGTAGACAACCCAAAGTATTGATCTAGGCCCATTTTGGTATATTTCATGCCACCATTTCACCGCCAAATGCGATCAAATTTAAAAAAAACTTTCGCTATTTTAGGTTTCTCACTGAAATTATTTACAAACAGCTTGTGCAATTATTGCACAAATGGTTGTAAATGCTTCTCTGGGATCCCCTTTGTTCAGAAATAGCAGACATATATGACTTTGGCGTTGCTTTCTGGTAATTAGAAGGCCGCTAAATGCTGCTGCGCATCACACGTGTATTATGGCTAGCAGTGAAGGGGTTAATTAGGTAGTTTGTAGGGAGCTTGCAGGGTTAATTTTAGCTTTAGTGTAGAGATCAGCCTCCCACCTGACACATCAGACCCCCTGATCCCTCCCAAATAGCTCCCTTCCCTCCCCCACCCCACAATTGTCCCCACCATCTTAAGTACTGGCAGAAAGTCTTCCAGTACTAAAATAAAAGGTTTTTAAATTATTTTTTTTAGCATATTTACATATGCTGTGGTGTAGCATCCCCCCTTAGCCCCCAAGCTCCATGACCCCCCCCCCCCCAAAACAGCTCTCTAACCCTCCCCATCTGCCTTATTGGGTACTGGCAGCTGTCTGCTATTATTTCACAGTCAAAAAAGTTGTTTTTTTTTTTTAAATGTACACTACTGTTACACCAGATATGAGTGGTGGCACTGGGCAAGTGGGCACAGTATACGCTGTGAGCCTGACACACACGCTGGCAGGCAGGCAACTGCAATTAAATTACACAGGAAAAAAAAAAAAAAAGCAGACTGATGTTCTAGCCCTAAAAAGGGCTTTTTGGGGTGCTGTCCTTACAGCAGAGATCAGACACCGAATACACTAGCCTAGCTATCGATTTCCCTATTAAATCAGCAGCAGCTACACTGTCCCTCCTCTCACTAAGTGCTAGATTTATTATAGCTGAGGCGTACAGGGGCACGTATACGCGCCCCTGTACGCCTCAGCTCGCCTTTGGCGGGGCAAATTTACCTGCAGGTATTTGGCATTGCACACAAGCGCAATTTTGCGCTCACGTGCATTCCCGCCCCCTGCCCGCGCACAGCCAATCACGCGCGGGCAGGAGCTGTCAATCTCCTCGGTCGAGTCCGAGGAGATTGAATTTCGCCAGTTTAGAGGTGGCGAACAGCTTAGGGAAGCAGCGGTCTTGTGACCGCTGCTTGATAAATCACGGCGAGCAAGTTCTTGTGAGAACTTGCTGCCGTAGGGGCTTGATAAATCTAGCCCTTAGAATGCAGCTTCCAAATGAATCTAAAATGGATGCTGTCCAGGAGGTGGGAGGGTCTGGGAGGGAGGGTCTGCTGCTGATTGGCTGGAATGTGTCTGCTGACTGTGAGGTACAGGGTCAAAGTTTACTCAATGATGACGAATAGGGGGCGGATCGAACATCTCATATGTTCGCCCGCCGAGGCGAACGCCAACATGCTATGTTCGCCGTGAACTATTCGCCGGCGAACAATTCACGACATCACTATATGTGAAGAACAGATGTCATATAACAAAATACAGAAAAAAAACAACAGTTCAATATCAGTACAAAAGTTCATTATTAGTTCATCAAAGGCTTCTTAAATACAAAATGGCAGCACTATATATATTCTTACAGTGCTCAAGTGCAAAACATAACTTACAACTTGAGTAATTTGAGTGATGTTTAGTGCAACTGTAATATCCCTTTACTTCGCCCTATACTTTCGATGAATGTAGGCTGTGTTAAAGATTCTGTGGTTACTCTGTTTTACCATGGACTTGCAGTACCAGATTGCACACTAATATTAGCGGGGTCCCACGTTCTTGATAGCATACCCTGCGCTCCAACTGCATTAGAAAAAATATGATCAGTAATATTCATATAATAAGTAATATTCATGTTACCACATTTCTGCATCTAACTTCATTCCAAACACAGCACGTCATGCTTAATTCATTGTGGAATACCTAGGTATAGAGCACTTTACCTGTCACATTTCACAATGGCGTATTTTCCTGATATTTCACTGTGGTCCTATATCTGGTACATGTCTCTGGGAAACTTTTTCATAAGGCACTTTCCCTGTGACACACTTTATATTAGCATTTATCAACTTCAGTCCTCAAATGTTACTGACCATCCAGGTCTCCCACTTGAGTATAAACTGCACTAGATGGAGGCTTTTTGCGTGCGTCAGGTTGCACTTGTACTTTGAGCTGAAAGTAAAAAGCGTGCAAGCGAAAACCCTACATGCGCAAAAGTGGAGCTTAGAATATTGCGACTGCATTAACCTGTTCCCCCATCGACTTCAATGGGGCAGACAAACTGCAAGAAAAAACTAACACCCATACTTGCGCGATAACACTTATTCAGTGTTCTATTTATTCTTAAATAAATAATTCTATATACAGGGAGTGCAGAATTATTAGGCAAGTTGTATTTTTGAGGATTAATTTTATTATTGAACAACAACCATGTTCTCAATGAACCAAAAAAACTCATTAATATCAAAGCTGAATAGTTTTGGAAGTAGTTTTTAGTTTGTTTTTAGTTATAGCTATTTTAGGGGGATATCTGTGTGTGCACGTGACTATTACTATGCATAATTATTAGGCAACTTAACAAAAAACAAATATATACCCATTTCAATTATTTATTTTTACCAGTGAAACCAATATAACATCTCAACATTCACAAATATACATTTCTGACATTCAAAAACAAAACAAAAACAAATCAGTGACCAATATAGCCACCTTTCTTTGCAAGGGCACTCAAAAGCCTGCCATCCATGGATTCTGTCAGTGTTTTGATCTGTTCACCATCAACATTGCGTGCAGCAGCAACCACAGCCTCCCAGACACTGTTCAGAGAGGTGTACTGTTTTCCCTCCTTGTAAATCTCACATTTGATGATGGACCACAGGTTCTCAATGGGGTTCAGATCAGGTGAACAAGGAGGCCATGTCATTAGATTTTCTTCTTTTATACCCTTTCTTGCCAGCCACGCTGTGGAGTACTTGGACGCGTGTGATGGACGCATTGTCCTGCATGAAAATCATGTTTTTCTTGAAGGATGCAGACTTTCCTGTACCACTGCTTGAAGAAGGTGTCTTCCAGAAACTGGCAGTAGGACTGGGAGTTGAGCTTGGCCCCACAAGCTCATCTTTGATGATACCAGCCCAAACCAGTACTCCACCTCCACCTTGCTGGCGTCTGAGTCGGACTGGAGCTCTCTGCCCTTTACCAATCCAGCCACGGGCCCATCCATCTGGCCCATCAAGACTCACTCTCATTTCATCAGTCCATAAAACCTTAGAAAAATCAGTCTTGAGATATTTCTTGGCCCAGTCTTGACGTTTCAGCTTGTGTGTCTTGTTCAGTGGTGGTCGTCTTTCAGCCTTTCTTACCTTGGCCATGTCTCTGAGTATTGCACACCTTGTGCTTTTGGGCACTCCAGTGATTTTGCAGCTCTGAAATATGGCCAAACTGGTGGCAAGTGGCATCTTGGCAGCTGCACGCTTGACTTTTCTCAGTTCATGGGCAGTTATTTTGCGCCTTCGTATTTCCACACGCTTCTTGCGACCCTGTTGACTATTTTGAATGAAACGCTTGATTGTTCGATGATCACGCTTCAGAAGCTTTGCAATTTTAAGAGTGCTGCATCCCTCTGCAAGATATCTCACTATTTTTGATTTTTCTGAGCCTGTCAAGTCCTTCTTTTGACCCATTTTGCCAAAGGAAAGGAAGTTGCCTAATAATTATGCACACCTGATATAGGGTGTTGATGTCATTAGACCACACCCCTTCTCATTACAGAGATGCACATCACCTAATATGCTTAATTGGTAGTAGGCTTTCGAGCCTATACAGCTTGGAGTAAGACAACATGCATAAAGAGGATGATGTGGTCAAAATACTCAGTTGCCTAATAATTCTGCACACAGTGTATATCTGATGTTTTTTGGTAAAATATATATCTATACCTATATATATATATATATATATATATATATATATATATATATATATATATATATATATATATATATATATATATATATATATATATATATATATATTTGCTTTTGATTGCGCTTAAGTGACACGATTATTTTCAACTTTTAATATGTGCGCTATTTCTTTTGCACGCAAAAAAATGATAAAATCCAATATCGCTCATGCGCAACAGTTACTCATAATCTAGCTCTTCATATTTAATAAAGTCAGCAACAGCGGCATGTCATGTTATGGTTGCTTACTACTTACAAAAAAAAAGCAACAGTGAAATGTACTGTCTTTACACACAGCAGCAGCACAGTATCATTTTCCGTGATTCAAAAAAGAAAAACAGCACAATTTTGAATTGGATTATTTTTTGCTCCAAGCCTCCATTTAACTGCTCTGACTCACTGGTCCTCCAGTAGTGGCACCAGCTGCACCGGAAATAGTTCCGCCCCTGAATATAATGTTGCATTTTTGCTGCTGAACCGTTTTCACACCCCTGTGTTAGAGCTGTATTTAGTTGTTTGGTGCTCATTGCATCTATTTACACATACATTTTGTTTTATGAGGCACCCACACAAATTATACCACATATTTTCAATAGACCAAGCATTTTTAGAAAATAATTTTAGCTTACAGAAATATCATAATATTAAAAAAACACCACAATATTAAATGCAAAAATAAATTATATTTTGTTCCATTTTCATGGCATACATAGTAACTAGCAGCACGTGAGTCATTATTTCCTAACGGCTAGATTTAGAGTTTGGCGGCCAAAGGGGTGCGTTAGCTACGCATGCTTTTTTTCTCCCGCACCTTTTAAATACCGCTGGTATTTAGAGTTCACAGAATGGCTGGGTTTTCAGTGCGTTAGGCTCCAAAAAGGGAGCGTAGAGCATAATTTAACGCCACTGCAACTCTAGATACCAGCGGTGCTTACGGACGCGGCCAGCTTCAAAAACGTGCTCGTGCACGATATCCCCATAGAAAACAATGGGGCAGTTTGAGCTGAAAAAAAATCTAACACCTGCAAAAAAGCAGCGTTCAGCTCTTAACGCAGCCCCATTGTTTTCTATGGGGAAACCCTTCCTACACCTAACACTCTAACATGTACCCCGAGTCTAAACACCCCTAACCTTACACTTATTAACCCCTAATCTGCCGCCCCCGCTATCGCTGACACCTGCTTATTATTATTAACCCCTAATCTGCCGCTCCCTACACCGCCGCAACATACATTATAGTTATGTACCCCTAATCTGCTGCCCCTAACACCGCCGACCCCTATATTATATTTATTAACCCCTAATCTGCCCCCCACAACGTCGCCGCCAGCTACCTACAATAATTAACCCCTAATCTGCCGACCGGAGCTCTCCGCTAGTATAATAAATGTATTAACCCCTAATCCGCCTGACTCCCGCCTCAATAACCCTATAATAAATAGTATTAACCCCTAATCTGCCCTCCCTAACATCGCCGACAGCTAACTTCAAGTATTAACCCCTAATCTGCTGACCGGAGCTCACCGCTACTCTAATAAATGGATTAACCCCTAAAGCTAAGTCTAACCCTAACACTAACACCCCCCTAAGTTAAATATAATTTTTATCTAACTAAATAAATTTAAGTCTTATTAAATAAATTATTCCTATTTAAATCTAAATACTTACCTGTAAAATAAATCCTAATATAGCTACAATATAAATTATAATTATATCTTAGCTATTTTAGGATTAATATTTATTTTACAGGCAACTTTGTAATTATTTTAACCAGGTACAATAGCTATTAAATAGTTAATAACTATTTAATAACTACCTAGTTAAAATAATTACAAAATTACCTGTAAAATAAATCCTAACCGAAGTTACAATTAAACCTAACACTACACTATCAATAAATAAATTAAATAAACTACCTACAATTATCTACAATTAAACCTAACACTACACTATCAATAAATAAATTAAATACAATTCCTACAAATAAATACAATTAAATAAACTAACTAAAGTACAAAAAATAAAAAAGAACTAAGTTACAAAAAATAAAAAAAAATATTTACAAACATTAGAAAAAAATTACAACAATTTTAAACTAATTACACCTACTCTAAGCCCCCTAATAAAATAACAAAGACCCCCAAAATAAAAAAATGCCCTACCCTATTCTAAATTACAAAAGTTCAAAGCTCTTTTACCTTACCAGCCCTTTAAAAGGACCCTTTGCGGGGCATGCCCCAAAGAATTCAGCTCTTTTGCCTGTAAAAAAACCCATACAATACCCCCCCAACATTACAACCCACCACCCACATACCCCTAATCTAACCCAAACCCCCCTTAAATAAACCTAACACTAAGCCCCTGAAGATCTTCCTACCTTGTCTTCACCATGCCAGGTATCACCGATCGTTCCAGGCTCCGAAATCTTCATCCAAGCCCAAGCGGGGGCTAGACATCCATCATCCGGCTGAAGTCTTCTATCAAGCGACGGCTGAAGAAGTCCAGAAGAGGCTCCAAAGTCTTCATCCTATCCAGGAAGAAGAGTAGATCCGGACCGGCAACCATCTTCTTCCAAGTGGCATCTTCTATCTTCATCCGATGACGACTGGCTCCATCTTGAAGACCTCCACCGCGGACCCATCTTCTTCTTCCGACGACTTCCCGACGAATGACGGTTCCTTTAAGGGACGTCATCCAAGATGGCGTCCCTCGAATTCCGATTGGCTGATAGGATTCTATCAGCCAATTGGAATTAAGGTAGGAAAATTCTGATTGGCTGATGGAATCAGCCAATCAGAATCAAGTTCAATCCGATTGGCTGATTCAATCAGATTGAGCTCGCATTCTATTGGCTGTTCCGATCAGCCAATAGAATACGAGCTCAATCTGATTGGCTGATCGGATCAGCCAATCGGATTGAACTTGATTCTGATTGGCTGATTCCATTTTCAGAATTTTCCTACCTTAATTCCGATTAGAAACAGGTAATTTTGTAATTATTTTAACTAGGTAGCTATTAAATAGTTATTAACTATTTAATAGCTATTGTACCTGGTTAAAATAATTACAAAGTTGCCTGTAAAATAAATATTAATCCTAAAATAGCTAAGATATAATTATAATTTATATTGTAGCTATATTAGGATTTATTTTACAGGTAAGTTTTTAAATTTAAATAGGAATAATTTATTTAATAAGACTTAATTTATTTCGTTAGATAAAAATTATATTTAACTTAGGGGGGTGTTAGTGTTAGGGTTAGATTTAGCTTTAGGGGTTAATCCATTTATTAGAGTAGCGGTGAGCTCCGGTCAGCAGATTAGGGGTTAATACTTGAAGTTAGCTGTCGGCGATGTTAGGGAGGGCAGATTAGGGGTTAATACTATTTATTATAGGGTTATTGAGGCGGGAGTCAGGCGGATTAGGGGTTAATACATTTATTATACTAGCGGTGAGCTCCGGTCGGCAGATTAGGGGTTAATTATTGTAGGTAGCTGGCAGCGACGTTGTGGGGGGCAGATTAGGGGTTAATAAATATAATATAGGGGTCGGCGGCGTTAGGGGCAGCAGATTAGGGGTACATAGGGATAACGTAGTTGGCGGCGGTGTACGGAGCGGAAGATTAGGGGTTAAAAAATTTAAATATAGTGGCGGCGATGTGGGGGGCCTCGGTTTAGGGGTACATAGGTAGTTTATGGGTGTTAGTGTACTTTAGAGCACAGTAGTTAAGAGCTTTATAAACCGGCGTTAGCCCAGAAAGCTCTTAACTACTGACTTTTTTCTGCGGCTGGAGTTTTGTCGTTAGATTTCTAACGCTCACTTCAGCCACGACTCTAAATACCAGCGTTAGAAAGATCCCATTGAAAAGATAGGATACGCAATTGACGTAAGGGGATCTGCGGTATGGAAAAGTTGCGGCTGGAAAGTGAGCGTTAGACCCTTTAATGACTGGCTCCAAATACCAGAGGGCGGTAAAAACCAGGAGCCTCTAACGCTGGTTTTGACGGCTACCGCCCAACTCTAAATCTAGGCCTAAATATTTCAAACCCAAATATTTGTATTGACCCATATATAGGATCAATTAATCTTCCCAAAACACCAAAATGTGGAATTTATATCTATATTCAATTCAAATTACATGTGGGAAGTTAAAATGTATTATTTTTGTCAATATCGCCCCTGTTGCAATTTGCACAGGAAGTAAGTAGGTATAAAATCTTAAACCATACAAATATTACATATATTTTAAAATAAAACATTTTGGAGGGATAGCTTAATCCATTTTGATAACAAATGCATTATGCTAATGTCCATATATATCCTTAAATGCACTTTTCTTCAATTTATATTAGACTGTAATACTTTTATAGTGCAGTCATCAGTTAACACTTTTCCATTATGGTCAGGTTGTCATGGTTGCTGCTCTTTGCTCTATATTGTTTTGTTTGTTTCATCTGCCAGGTTTCCTGGCATTGGGTTGTTTACTGTCACAGTTGCACAGATAGTGGTGGTGGCGAGTGTCTTTGTTGACATAGTAACTTTAGACAGGTAAAATTATTAGTATGCAACAGGCCTCGGATAGAGTTGGAGGGTATGTTAGGCAAGTGTGTGAGCACTAGTGATCCCTGTTATACACTGGTGTATTTTCTTACTGGTTTGACTGAGGAAGGGGTTATACCAAAAAACATAATAACATAATAAAGTTTGACGCTGTAATTGCAATACCACACACACATACACATATACCCATACACATACATACATACACATATACCCATACACATACATACATACATACACATATATACATAAACACATACACAAACATACACACACACATACATTTATATATATACACACACACACACAGACACACACATACACACATGCAGAAACACACACTCAAACATACACACACATAAACATACACACGCATACACACACACATATATACACACACACACATATACACACACACACATATATACACAGACATACAAACACATACACATATATACACACACATACACATGCAAACACACAGTAAGAAAAATGTGCCACATATTTTCTTTTCCTTGAAATTCAGTTATAGTCCTTTTAACTTTTTTGATACATATACTTTAAGACACTTTTCTTTAGGAACGATTTTATCATTTTCGAAAAATTGTTTACTTAAAATAGTGAGATTATCTTGACAAATAAGGAGTTTATATGTGGTAGAAGAATTGTTATAGTCTTCAAAAAAGATTTTTTTCCAGCTAGATATTTCAGACAGGAAAGTAATCTGTCTATGGCAGAAATTCTTAAAGGGACAGTCAACACCAAAATTGCTTCCCTTTCCCCAGCTTTGCACAACCAACATTGTTATAGGGATAGTCTAGTCAAAATGAAACTTACTCACTATTTAAAATAGTGACTTACTTACTATTATAAATTTTTCTTCATTCTCTTGGTATTTTTATTTAACAAAAAGCAAGAATGTAAGCTTAGAAGATGGCCCATTTTTGGTTCAGAACCTGGGTAGCGCTTGCTGATTGGTGTCTAAATGTCGCTACCAATCAGCAAGTGTTACCCCGAGTGTTGAACCAAAAATGTGCCGGCTCCTAAGCTTACATTACAGCTTTTTAAAATAAAGATACAAAAAGAATGAAGAGAACAAAGAAAAATTGATAATGGGGTAAATTAGAAAGTTGCTTAAAATTGCATGCTCTATCTGAACCATGAAAATTTAATTTTGACTATACTATCCCTTTAATATACTTTATAACATTTAAACCTCTAAATTTCTACCACTACAGACAGCCTCTTATTAACATGCTTTTTATTTTATTTTCACAACAAGAGACTGCTAATCCATGTTGGCCATATACATAACATTGTTCTATCTCCCGTGGAGTTGTGCATGACACTGCACTAATTGGCTAAAATGCAAGTAAATAAATAATAAATAAATAGCTGTGATACGGGGGCTGTCAGAAGAGGCTTAGATACAATTTAATCACAGAGGTTAAAAGTGTATTAATATAACCATGTTGGTTGTGCAAAACTGGGGAATGGGTAATAAAGGGATTATTTATCTTTTTAAACAATAACAATTTTGGAGTTGACTGTCCCTTTAACTACGGTGTATGGTTGAATAATCATAATTCATTAATTTTGTTCCTAATTTTAAGTTTAGGAATAACAAAGAAAACCATGAAGCTGAAGGTTTCTTTGCTGACCAGCAGGAGGCAGCCCAACCTAAATTTCTGCAAATGATTAATTGACCAAGCTCGAAATTGGGATGAATAATGCAAGTTAATGAAAAAAGGCTTAACAGGCACATCCCATTTGCTTTCAAAACAGGGAGTAGTAGAAAAGGCAGGTAAATAAGATTACTCTTTTAAATATTGGAATAAAAAGCTATTTTACTTTGCATTATGGGTTAAAAAAAGTAATGTGGGAGAGAGATTGATGCCTATTTCATAGTATGGGTATGAGCTGTGAGAAAGTCTCCACACATTGCGTGCCTCCCTCGGGACTAGGGCTGCCACAATTCCCATACAAAAAATAAATGGGGGGGGGGGGTGGACAAAGAATAAAAGCATACTATTACAATAACAGGTAACAATGTTATTATTTTGTTTATATTATTTTTTATGTATTGACATGCACCATTATGCCCAAAGCTGCATGAGATTAGAGCATTATCCTTCTTTCTTTTAACCCCTTTTCTTCTTCTTTTTTTTATAATCATCATCTGGACAGCATAGGCTTGAGACTCCCAGGCAGTACATGAGCAATCAAAGCTATGATAATAAGTATAAATTGAAAGTGCTTAACATCAGTTCTTTTAGAGAGAAAAAATGGATAATTATAATATTCTAAGTTCTCAATAAGGGCTCTATGTACAAATCATTGGAGGCTGCTTTGGAGCCCTTGAGGTGCAGGCCATTCCAGACATCCTTTGGTAAGTTGTAAAGCTGTGGTCATACAACAACTGTTTTGTAACCTCTCCGCCACCTCTATGGTTGTGAAGATAAATTACATGTCGCGTGAGAGCAGGGGGTTATGCTACATATGCAAATACTTGTGCAATAGGAAATACAGGCAGTCGATGTACAGTGTCCAATGCCCACACACCAAGAAGAAGGGCGGATAGGTTTCAAAGTTGAGAACTTTGTCTGTCCATCCCTTAGTAAATGAGGCCCTAAGCAGTCAATTTAACTAATGCGTTGATGATCCACACTATCACACTCAATTCGTTTTTAAAGGAAAATTATCTGCCTTTCCCAAACATAAAAGTGTAATGGTCTAAAAAAGAAAGAATTAATATTCATATAAAATTTGTTAACATTGTACTGTACAATTTAAATATATGAAGGTTTCTTATACCAACTGTACTTTTCAGATGCCTGCACATTGTCTATTTTGTTAGATATTAAGTTGTAGAATTCTGGGCAATTTACATATCTCATTTTGTACTATATACTGTATCAAGGATTGCACTAATGGCTGCCAGAAGTAATCTGTTTCTTACATCAGTCCACTGTATGTATATTCATTAATGAAAATTATTTTTCAACACTGGCGTTATGCTGTGGTAGAAAAAAATAAATAAAACCAGGCTTTCTTCACAAGCTCAAAATATTGTTCTTCATTTAGTTCACAATAACTATTTTCCTTCAGCCAGTGAAAAGAAGATTCTACCTCATTCCATGAAACGGACTTCTGCAGGAGTACCCACTAAAAATATTTTAGAAAGAGAGACTCACTCCATTTTCTCAACTCATTTATAGTGGTTTCATAAAATGACATGCATTCATCTTGAAATTTGCAAATTGTGTTTTGGTAGATCTATTAATAAAGCTTTTACCTTGACACTAACAAAAATTACATTCTGCCTCTCTCAGACCTAGATTTGGAGTTTGGCGTTAGCCGTGAAAACCAGCGTTAGAGGCTCCTAACGCTGGTTTTAGGCTACCGCCGGTATTTGGAGTCACTCAAAATAGGGTCTAACGCTCACTTTTCATCCGCGACTTTTCCATACCGCAGATCCCCTTACGTCAATTGCGTATCCTATCTTTTCAATGGGATCTTTCTAACTCCGGTATTTAGAGTCGTTTCTGAAGCGAGCGTTAGACATCTAACGACAAAACTCCAGCCGCAGGAAAAAAGTCAGTAGTTAAGAGCTTTCTGGGCTAACGCCTGTTTATAAAGCTCTTAACTACTGTGCTCTAAAGTACACTAACAGCCATAAACTACCTATGCACCCCTAAACCGAGGTCCCCCCACATCGCCGACACTCGAATAATTTTTTTTTAACCCCTAATCTGCCGACCGCCACCTACGTTATCCTTATGTACCTCTAATCTGCTGCCCCTAACACCGCCGACCCCTGTATTATATTTATTAACCCCTAACCTGCCCCCCACAACGTCGCCTCCACCTACCTACACTTATTAACCCCTAATCTGCCGACCGCAAAGCGCCGCCACCTACGTTATCCTTATGTACCCCTAATCTGCTGCCCCTAACACCGCCGACCCCTATATTATATTTATTAACCCCTAATCAGCCCCCCTCAACGTCGCCTCCACCTGCCTACACTTATTAACCCCTAATCTGCCGACCGGACCTGAGCGCTACTATAATAAAGTTATTAACCCCTAATCCGCCTCACTAACCCTATAATAAATAGTATTAACCCCTAATCTGCCCTCCCTAACATCGCCGACACCTAACTTCAATTATTAACCCCTAATCTGACGACCGGAGCTCACCGCTATTCTAATAAATGTATTAACCCCTAAAGCTAAGTCTAACCCTAACACTAACACCCCCCTAAGTTAAATATAATTTAAATCTAACGAAATAAATTAACTCTTATTAAATAAATTATTCCTATTTAAAGCTAAATACTTACCTGTAAAATAAATCCTAATATAGCTACAATATAAATTATATTATAGCTATATTATAGCTATAATATAGCTATATTATAGCTATTTTAGGATTAATATTTATTTTTACAGGTAAATTTGTAATTATTTTAACTATTTTAGCTATTAAATAGTTCTTAACTATTTAATAGCTATTGTACCTAGTTAAAATAAATACAAAGTTACCTGTAAAATAAATATTAATCCTAAAATAGCTATAATATAATTATAATTTATTTTGTAGCTATATTAGGATTTATTTTAACCTAAGTTACAATTAAACCTAACACTATACTATCAATAAATTAATTAAATAAACTACCTACAATTACCTACAATTAACCTAACACTACACTATCAATAAATTAATTAAATACAATTCCTACAAATAAATACACTTAAATAAACTTGCTAAAGTACAAAAAATAAAAAAATATTTACAAACATAAGAAAAATATTACAACAATTTTAAACTAATTACACCTACTCTAAGCCCCCTAATAAAATAACAAAGCCCCCCAAAATAAAAAAATGCCCTACCCTATTCTAAATTACTAAAGTTCAAAGCTCTTTTACCTTACCAGCCCTGAACAGGGCCCTTTGCGGGGCATGCCCCAAAGAATTCAGCTCTTTTGCCTGTAAAAAAAAACATACAATACCCCCCCCCCAACATTACAACCCACCACCCACATACCCCTAATCTAACCCAAAACCCCCTTAAATAAACCTAACACTAAGCCCCTGAAGATCTTCCTACCTTATCTTCACCCTGCCAGGTTCACCGATCCGTCCTGAAGAGCTCCTCCGATGTCCTGATCCAAGCCCAAGCGGGGGGCTGAAGAGGTCCATGATCTGGCTGAAGTCTTCATCCAAGAGGGAGCTGAAGAGGTCCATGATCCGGATGAAGTCTTCATCCAAGCGGGAGCTGAAGAGGTCCATGATCCGGATGAAGTCTTCTATCAACGGCATCTTCAATCTTCTTTCTTCCGGATCCATCTTGCAGACCTCCGACGCGGAACATCCTGCTGGCCCGACGGACTAACGACGAATGACGGTTCCTTTAAGGGACGTCATCCAAGATGGCGTCCCTCGAATTCCGATTGGCTGATAGGATTCTATCAGCCAATCGGAATTAAGGTAGGAAAATTCTGATTGGCTGATGGAATCAGCCAATCAGATTCAAGTTCAATCCGATTGGCTGATCCAATCAGCCAATCAGATTGAGCTCGCATTCTATTGGCTGATCGGAACAGCAAATAGATTGCGAGCTCAATCTGATTGGCTGATTGAATCAGCCAATCGGATTGAACTTGAATCTGATTGGCTGATTCCATCAGCCAATCAGAATTTTCCTACCTTAATTCCGATTGGCTGATAGAATCCTATCAGCCAATCGGAATTCGAGGGACGCCATCTTGGATGACGTCCCTTAAAGGAACCGTCATTCGTCGGGAAGTCCGTCGGGCCAGCAGGATGTTCCGCGTCGGAGGTCTGCAAGATGGATCCGGAAGAAAGAAGATTGAAGATGCCGTTGATAGAAGACTTCATCCGGATCATGGACCTCTTCAGCTCCCGCTTGGATGAAGACTTCATCCGGATCATGGACCTCTTCAGCTCCCGCTTGGATGAAGACTTCAGCCGGATCATGGACCTCTTCAGCCCCCCGCTTGGGCTTGGATCAGGACATCGGAGGAGCTCTTCAGGACGGATCGTGAACCTGGCAGGGTGAAGATAAGGTAGGAAGATCTTCAGGGGCTTAGTGTTAGGTTTATTTAAGGGGGGTTTGGGTTAGATTAGGGGTATGTGGGTGGTGGGTTGTAATGTTGGGGGGGGGGGTATTGTATGTTTTTTTTTACAGGCAAAAGAGCTGAATTCTTTGGGGCATGCCCCGCAAAGGGCCCTGTTCAGGGCTGGTAAGGTAAAAGAGCTTTGAACTTTAGTTATTTAGAATAGGGTAGGGCATTTTTTTATTTTGGGGGGCTTTGTTATTTTATTAGGGGGCTTAGAGTAGGTGTAATTAGTTTAAAATTGTTGTAATATTTTTCTTATGTTTGTAAATATTTTTTTATTTTTTGTAACTTAGTTCTTTTTTATTTTTTGTACTTTAGCAAGTTTATTTAAGTGTATTTATTTGTAGGAATTGTATTTAATTAATTTATTGATAGTGTAGTGTTAGGTTAATTGTAGGTAATTATAGGTAGTTTATTTAATTAATTTATTGATAGTATAGTGTTAGGTTTAATTGTAACTTAGGTTAGGATTTCTTTTACAGGTAAATTTGTAATTATTTTAACTATTTTAGCTATTAAATAGTTCTTAACTATTTAATAGCTATTGTACCTGGTTAAAATAAATACAAAGTTACCTGTAAAATAAATATTAATCCTAAAATAGCTATAATATAATTATAATTTATATTGTAGCTATATTAGGATTTATTTTACAGGTAAGTATTTAGCTTTAAATAGGAATAATTTATTTAATAAGAGTTAATTTATTTTGTTAGATTTAAATTATATTTAACTTAGGGGGGTGTTAGTGTTAGGGTTAGACTTAGCTTTAGGGGTTAATACATTTATTAGAATAGCGGTGAGCTCCGGTCGGCAGATTAGGGGTTAATAATTGAAGTTAGGTGTCGGCGATGTTAGGGAGGGCAGATTAGGGGTTAATACTATTTATTATAGGGTTAGTGAGGCGGATTAGGGGTTAATAACTTTATTATAGTAGCGCTCAGATCCGGTCGGCAGATTAGGGGTTAATAAGTGTAGGCAGGTGGAGGCAACGTTGTGGGGGGCAGATTAGGGGTTAATAAATATAATATAGGGGTCGGCGATGTTAGGGAAGCAGATTAGGGGTACATAGGGATAATGTAAGTAGCGGCGGTTTACGGAGCGGCAGATTAGGGGTTAATAATAATATGCAGGTGTCAGCGATAGCGGGGGCGGCAGATTAGGGGTTAATAAGTGTAAGGTTAGGGGTGTTTAGACCCGGGGTACATGTTAGAGTGTTAAGTGCAGACGTAGGAAGGGTTACCGCATAGCAAACAATGGGGCTGCGTTAGGAGCTGAACGCGGCTTTTTTGCAGGTGTTTGTTTTTTTTTCAGCTCAAACAGCTCCATTGTTTCCTATGGGGGAATCGTGCACGAGCACGTTTTTGAGGCTGGCCGCGTCTGTAAGCAACTCTGGTATCGAGAGTTGAAGCTGCGTTAAAAATGCTCTACGCTCCTTTTTTGGAGCCTAACGCAGCCATTCTGTGGACTCTCAATACCAGAGTTATTTTTATGGTGCGGCCAGAAAAAAGCCGGTGTTAGTTTTTCGGGTCGTTACCGACAAAACTCCAAATCTAGCCGTCAGTGTCCAGTAAAATGTATATATAAGTAGTGGACTCTTAAATGTGTCAGATACATTTTAAGGCCTCCCATGCCTCTATGCATTACAATTATATCACAAAAAACTGCTGTGTTACTGGCAGCCAAGGAGAGTGTTAAACTTTGTTCTGTCTGTGTTAAATGGATCCAGAGAGGTAAAATCTGTGCTCTGTGTTTTTTGCTGTTAACCATAGCGATGTAAAGACATAGTTGTGTATATTTTACTGACAGTTGAAGAGGTAAAATAATGTTTCTTTGTTAATGGCAGCCAAATGGATACAGTCACTGCTGATCTGTGATACCGGGTAGTGCCTAAGGTAGAACCTTGATGTGGCAACCCCATTTACCACATGTAGACTAGTCATCTGCAGGTCATATAGCAGGCCCCGACTAGGACCAAAAATAGGCCCAGTCATTTTAAGACAAGGCAGCCCTCCCATACACACACACTCATATGCACGCACAATACATATATACACACCACACATACATACACTCATATGCACACACACCACATGTCTACACACTCATATGCACGCACACTACACATACACCATATAAACACATTCATATGCAAGCATACCACACACACACACTCAAATGTACACACAATAGACATACAGTACATACACACACTCATATGCAAGCATACCACACACACACTCAAATGTACACACACCACACATACACCACATACACACACTCATATGCAAGCATACCACACACACTCATATGTACACACAATACACATACAGCACATACACACACTCATATGCATGCACACTACACATACACTACAATCACAAACTCATATGCACACACACTATACACACACTATACACATATGCACACACACTACACATACACCCACACTACATATACACACACTCATATGCAGACACACTACACATACACACTCATATGCAGGCACACCACACATATGCACACACTCATATGCGCACATGAGCTTCATCAAACAACTTAATATTAAGGGGACCAAGTGAACACATCACTTTCCAATGAAGCACATAACCTGAAAGCCAGACTACTGTGTAAATACTGCAAACACACCCCATTGAACAGCACCTACTCCTTGCTGTTTAAAAGGCTACTTTTGGCAACTACCGTAGTTTAATTGCTAAAACACTAAAACTTACTGTTATGATATATTAATATGACTTCAAGAACATATCCCCACACATAGAGGCCGAATTATCAAAGGTCTTGCGGACCTGATCCGACAGTGCGGATCAGGTCCGCAAGACCTCGCTGAACTCAGAGAGCAATACTCTCTCCGTATTCAGCATTGCACCAGCAACTCACAAGAGCTGCTGGTGCAACGCCGCCCCCTGCAGACTCGCAGCCAAGCGGGGTGTCAATCAACCCGATCGTACTCGATCGGGTTGAATTGTGGCGATTCCTGTCCGCCTGCTCAGAGCAGTCGGACAGGGTTATGGAGCAGCGGTCTTTAGACCGCTGCTTCATAACTGCTGTTTGTGGTGAGTCTGAAGACTCCCCAGAAACACGGACCCACAAGCTCCATACGGAGCTTGATAAATGGGCCTCATAATCTCCAGGTGTAAACAATGTTACTCGGGATCTCAGTTTGAATCAGTTGCATCTTTTCTAAAGACTTCCTGGAAAGTTAAAGGACCAGTCAACACAGTAGATTTGCATAATCAACAAATGCAAGATAACAAGACAATGCAATAGCACTTAGTCTGAACTTCAAATGAGTAGTAGATTTTTTTTCTGACAATTTTAAAACTTATGTCTTTTACCACTCCCCCTGTACCATGTGACAGCCATCAGCCAATCACAAATGCATACACGTACCATGTGACAGCCATCAGTCATTAACAAATGCATACACACTTATTCTTGCACATGCTCAGTAGGAGCTGGTGATGCAAAAAGTTTAAATATAAAAAGACTGTGCACATTTTGTTAATGGAAGTAAATTAGAAAGTTGTTTAAAAAGGGGAAAAGTCCAGGTACCTCGTCAAGGTCTCTTCCAAAAACCTGGGTCCCTAAACAGCCACACAATGCAGGCTCACAATCAAACAACTGTGAAGAAAAGGGAGGGTGCACAGGCTTATGTAATCTCCCCAAACATATACAAAACACGGGTGGGGTCAGCACTCTCATGCCGGACCATGTACACATCCCATGACCCTGTAACATGCACAGCCCTGGGTACAAAACAGCACTCTCAGGAAGCTGCACTGTCACCAGAGTCACAGGCAGTTAACCCCAGACAGGCCTGGGTGCAAGGCCCAAACAGGGAAAATTACAAAAAAATAATACATTAATATAGCACACAGAGAAAGTCCAGCACTCACTCACAAGCTCTCTTGCTGCTTTTTATCTTAGTTGAGAACTTGTGAGTGAGTGCTGGACTTTCTCTGTGTGCTATGAGAATGCTGTTTTGCACCCAGGGCTGTGCATGTTACAGAGTCATAGAGTGTGTACCCAGTCCGGCCTGAGAGTGCTGACCCCACCCGTGTTTTAAAATAATTGATCAAGCTTGGATGCAAAACAGCATTCTCATAGCACACAGAGAAAGTCCAGCACTCACTCACAAGCTCTCAACTAAGATAAAAAGCAGCAATGGAAGAGTTAGTTACCGCATCTGGCCAAATGGGAAAAGCCCAGGTACCTCGTCAAGGTCTCTTCCAAAAACCTGGGTACCTAAACAGCCACACAATGCAGGCTCACAATCAAACAACTGTGAAGAAAATGGAGGATGCACAGGTTTATGTAATCTCCCCAAACAAATACAAAACAAGGGTGGGGTCAACACTCTCAGGCCGGACCGGGTACACATCCTATGACCCTGTAACATGCACAGCCCTGGGTGCAAAATAGCACTCTCAGGAAGCTGCACTGTCACCAGAGTCACAGGCAGTTAACCCCAGACAGGCCTGGATGCAAGGCCCAAACAGGGAAAATTACAAAAAATAATACATTAACATAGCACACAGAGAAAGTCCAGCACTCACTCACAAGCTCACTTGCTGCTTTTTATCTTAGTTGAGAGCTTGTGAGTGAGTGCTGGACTTTCTCTGTGTGCTATGAGAATGCTGTTTTGCACCCAGGGCTGTGCATGTTACAGGGTCATAGGATGTGTACCCAGTCCGGCCTAAGAGTGCTGACCCCACCCATGTTATAAAATAATTGATGAAGCTTGGGTGCCAACATCATGGAGGGAATCTCAAATGAAGATTAGTCTCAGGAATTATCTCACTCCGGAAACTTTATCCAAATGGTACAAAACTTCTGTTCTTTGTCCTAGATGTAGCTCACCATATTGAGATTTGCTACATTGTTTTTGGGAATGTGCCACAATTTTTCAGTTTTGGCAAAAGATTATGTATTGGATGAATGAGAAGCTACATTTAGATCATAAGTTCAAACCAATCGAGATTTTTTTTCTGGTTAAATACCACGGGGCTTCTAAGATCTTTAAACTTATAAATACAATATTAATAGGACGTATCCTTATCCTTAGAATGTGGAAAGCATCGTCAGCGCTTAAATTTCCTCAACTTAAAAATGCCCTGCTTACACAATATATGATAGAACAATCTATTTTACATTATCCTTCCGAGGAGCAATTATGCCCTTTTTTCATAAAATGGGAATCATTTATACGGCCGCTACAAGAAGCTGCACAAAAATCTTTAGTTAAACCATTACTTAAATCAGCTTATGTACAAGCCAACATATATGCAGGACATTTTCCCAGATTTTGGTTAGACGAGAACGAGCTTGAGTGGTGAGGGTGAAAGAGAGGGGCTTTCTTCTTCTTCTTTTTTTTTTTTTTTTTTACTTTTTTGTACTGTTTTGTTATTGTGTGTAGTTTTTGTTTAGTCTGACTGATATAAAAGCACTATAAAAGCATGGACAACGTAATCTGTAATGTATGGAATGGAGATAACTAATTTGATTTCATTTCTTCTATTCAGTTGTGTTATTATTGAATGGGTCCTGTGTGACGCCATATTGCCTGTTTCCATTCCTTGAATTATATATGTGTTTTCTTCATGTGAAACCTATAAATAAAGAAGTTAAACAAGAAAAATCTGTATTGCACTATACCGATCATGTTTATGCTATTCCGCGGTTGCAGAGGGAGAGATACAGTTTTCAAAATCTCTATCTCTACAGTGCAATACAGATTTTTTTTTTAAACGCAATCAGTACAGTGTGAAAGAAGCAACTCATTAGTTCGAAATGGAGCCATTTTACAAAACGCTTTACAGTGTGAGAAATGTTTCAATATGCGTTATTGTGACCTTGAAAAGTTTCAGCAATGTTTATATGGGGGATATTAATATTCTGTACTGTTACTCTAGTTTCTTAACCAAAAACATGCCAAAATACAAGCACATTTTTTTCAATAAACAAATTTAGAAAAAAAACAATGTATAAGGAGCAATTTTACAGTATGATGCATATAAATGTACCATATACCATAATACTTCAGCTAAAATTGAATAAAATGTTATTTTTTCCTTTAAAATAAAATACCATTGATTACACAACATATAAATATATATATTAGGGATGCACCGAAATTTCGGCCGCAGAAAGTTTCGGCCGAAAATGGCATTTTTGGCTATTTCGGTTTTCGGGTTTTTTGCCTGTTATTTTTGGTAAAATTATTGTGTAGCATGTTTCAAATTTGATGCTAGCCTAGAGCTGCTGTTTAAGTTTATTACTTGACTTACAGTTTTGCATATAATGAGTTTTCTAGGACTATTCAGAAAGAAAAATTATTATTAAAGCGCCAAAAGGACAAGGCTGGGTCTAAGTGAAATTATATCATTTATTACAATGAATATAGAAAACAGTTAAAATATATCTAGAGTACATAAAAAATATATATACATATATCCTGGATCCAAGATTTACAATAATTAAAACAAAATGTAAAAGCAATCAGTAAAAACAGATGTATCCAAAACTTGATTTTATCAGTACTTCGATTGGTTTGGAAATCTGATATGTTGTGAGTCAATGATACAAGCTATGTATCTTAACAGTGCTTTAAAGCAAATGGATTGAATGTTATTTGATTGAGTGTGGGTGCTCTTATTAACACATCAGTGTGAAATAATAAAGTGCAAACAAAGGTTAACAAAGAACAGTGTAAAGATCAGTGTAAACCTATGATGTGAACACAACTAGCAATCGTTAAATTGTGTAGTGTTAGTGTACAATGGAAAACTCCAAAAAAAACATATAAAAAATATAATTTAGAATATAAAAATATAAAAATATAAAAATCCAAAAAAAGGTCCAAAAAAGTCCTGATACAAAGTGAACAGTCAAACAACAGCGGAGAATGTCAGATGTGAAAAATTAAAAATGAAAAATGAATAAATGTACTTGTTTGTCCCAAACAGATGTAGTGGTATTCCTCCCAGTGTTTTTTCTCCCAAGTGTTAGATGTAGATAAGACTCCTAAGTGATGACCCAATCGGTCAGTCAGTGATCTGCCATATTGATCCTTTCTGTCAAAGATACAAGAACAATAATAGTGCAGACGTTTTACAAAATAGCTCCCTATCAGAGTATCACTTACCAGTCGACGCGTTTCGGTCAGGCATTGACCTTTATCAAGACTGGTAAAGGTCAATGCCTGACCTTTACCAGTCTAACGAAATAAATTAACTCTTATTAAATAAATTATTCCTATTTAAAGCTAAATACCTGTAAAATAAACTCTAATATAGCTACAATATAAATTATAATTATATTATAGCTATTTTAGGATTAATATTTATTTTACAGGTAACTTTGAATTTATTTTAACCAGGTACAATAGCTATTAAATAGTTAAGAACTATTTAATAGCTAAAATAGTTAAAATAATTACAAAATTACCTGTAAAATAAATCCTAACCTAAGTTACAATTAAACCTAACACTACACTATCAATAAATAAATTAAATAAAATACCTACAAATAACTACAATGAAATAAACTAACTAAAGTACAAAAAATAAAAAAGAACTAAGTTACAAAAAAATAAAAAAATATTTACAAACATAAGGAAAATCTTACAACAATTTTAAACTAATTACACCTACTCTAAGCCCCCTAATAAAATAACAAAGCCCCCCAAAATAAAAAATGCCCTACCCTATTCTAAATGACTAAAGTTCAAAGCTCTTTTACCTTACCAGCCCTGAACAGGGCCCTTTGAGGGGCATGCCCCAAAGAATTCAGCTCTTTTGCCTGTAAAAAAAAACATACAATACCCCCCCAACATTACAACCCACCACCCACATACCCCTAATCTAACCCAAACCCCCCTTAAATAATTACATCAGCCAATGATTACATCAGCCAATCAGAATATTCCTACCTTAAATAGAATCCTATCAGCCAATCGGAATTCGAGGGACGCCATCTTGGATGACGTCCCTTAAAGGAACCGTCATTCTTCAGTTGGACGTCGCCGGATGAAGATGGGTCCGCGGTGGAGGTCTTCAGGATGGAGCCGGAGCTCATCAGATGAAGATAGAAGATGCCGCTTGGAAGATGATGGTTGCCGGTCCGGATCTACTCTTCTTCCCGGATAGGGTGAAGACTTTGGAGCCTCTTCTGGACCTCTTCAGCCGCCGGATGATGGATCGCCAGCCCCCGCTTGGGTTGGATGAAGATTTTGGAGCCAGGACGGATCGGTGAACCTGGTATGGTGAAGACAAGGTAGGATGATCTTCAGGGGCTTAGTGTTAGGTTTATTTAAGGGGGGTTTGGGTTAGATTAGGGGTATGTGGGTGGTGGGTTTTAATGTTGGGGGGGGTATTGTATGTTTTTTTTTTTACAGGCAAAAGAGCTGAATTCTTTGGGGCATGCCCCGCAAAGGGCCCTGTTCAGGACTGGTAAGGTAAAAGAGCTTTGAACTTTAGTAATTTAGAATAGGGTAGGGCATTTTTTATTTTGGGGGCTTTGTTATTTTATTAGGGGGCTTAGAGTAGGTGTAATTAGTTTAAAATTGTTGTAAGATTTTCCTTATGTTTGTAAATATTTTTTTATTTTTTGTAACTTAGTTCTTTTTTATTTTTTGTACTTTAGTTAGTTTATTATATTGTATTTAATTAATGTATTGATAGTGTAGTGTTAGGTTTAATTGTAGGTAATTGTAGATATTTTATTTAATTTAATGATAGTGTAGTGTTAGGTTTAATTGTAACTTAGGTAAGGATTTATTTTACAGGTAATTTTGTTATTATTTTAACTAGGTAACTATTAAATAGTTATTAACTATTTAATAGCTATTGTACCTGGTTAAAATAATTACAAAGTTACCTGTAAAATAAATATTAATCCTAAAATAGCTATAATATAATTATAATTTATAGTGTAGCTATATTAGGATTTATTTTACAGGTAAGTATTTAGCTTTAAATAGGAATAATTTATTTAATAAGAGATAATTAATTTTGTTAGATGTAAATTATATTTAACTTAGGGGGGTGTTAGTGTTAGGGTTAGACTTAGCTTTAGGGGTTAATACATTTATTAGAATAGCGGTGAGCTCCAGTCGGCAGATTAGGGGTTAATAATTGAAGTTAGGTGTCGGCGATGTTAGGGAGGGCAGATTAGGGGTTAATACTATTTATTATAGGGTTAGTGAGGCGGATTAGGGGTTAATAACTTTATTATAGTAGCGCTCAGGTCTGGTCGGCAGATTAGGGGTTAATAAGTGTAGGCAGGTGGAGGCGACATTGTGGGGGGCAGATTAGGGGTTAATAAATATAATATAGGTGTTGGCGGTGTTAGGGGCAGCAGATTAGGGGTACATAGGGATAATGTAAGTAGCGGCGGTTTACGGAGCGGCAGATTAGGGGTTAATAATAATATGCAGGGGTCAGCGATAGCGGGGGCAGCAGTTTAGGGGTTAATAAGTGTAAGGTTAGGGGTGTTTAGACTCGGGGTACATGTTAGAGTGTTAGGTGCAGACGTAGGAAGTGTTTCCCCATAGCAAACAATGGGGCTGCGTTAGGAGCTGAACGCGGCTTTTTTGCAGGTGTTTTTTTTTTCAGCTCAAACAACCCCATTGTTTCCTATGGGGGAATCGTGCACAAGCACGTTTTTGAGGCTGGCCGCGTCCGTAAGCAACTCTGGTATCGAGAGTTGCAGTGGCGTTAAATATGCTCTACGCTCCTTTTTTGGAGCCTAACGCAGCCATTCTGTGGACTCTCAATACCAGAGTTATTTTAAAGGTGCGGCCAGAAAAAAGCCAGCGTTAGCTACACGGGTCCTTACCGACAAAACTCTAAATCTAGCCGTAAGGCCTAGATTTGGAGTTTGGCGGTAGCCGTGAAAACCAGCGTTAGAGGCTCCTAACGCTGGTTTTAGGCTACCTCCGGTATTTGGAGTCATTAAAAAAAGGGTCTAACGCTCACTTTTCAGCTGCGACTTTTCCATACCGCAGATCCCCTTACGTCAATTGCGTATCCTATCTTTTCAATGGGATTTTTCTAACTCCGGTATTTAGAGTCGTGTCTGAAGTGAGCGTTAGAAATCTAACGACAAAAGAGCTTTGAACTTTAGTAATTTAGAATAGGGTAGGGCATTTTTTTATTTTGGGGGGCTTTGTTATTTTATTAGGGGGCTTAGAGTAGGTGTAATTAGTTTAAAATTGTTGTAATATTTTTCTTATGTTTGTAAATATTTTTTTATTTTTTGTAACTTAGTTCTTTTTTATTTTTTGTACTTTAGATAGTTTATTTCATTGTAGTTATTTGTAGGTATTGTATTTAATTTATTTATTGATAGTGTAGTGTTAGGTTTAATTGTAGATAATTATAGGTATTTTATTTAATTAATTTATTGATAGTGTAGTGTTAGGTTTAATTGTAGATAATTATAGGTATTTTATTTAATTAATTTATTGATAGTGTAGTGTTAGGTTTAATTGTAACTTAGGTTAGGATTTATTTTACAGGTAATTTTGTAATTATTTTAACTATTTTAGCTATTAAATAGTTCTTAACTATTTAATAGCTAGTGTACCTGGTTAAAATAAATACAAAGTTACCTGTAAAATAAATATTAATCCTAAAATAGCTATAATATAAATATAATTTATATTGTAGCTATATTAGGATTTATTTTACAGGTAAGTATTTAGCTTTAAATAGGAATAATTTATTTAATAAGAGTTAATTAATTTCGTTAGATTAAAATTATATTTAACTTAGGGGGGTGTTAGTGTTAGGGTTAGACTTAGCTTTAGGGGTTAATACATTTATTAGAATAGCGGTGAGCTCCAATCGGCAGATTAGGGGTTAATAATTGAAGTTAGGTGTTGGCGATGTTAGGGAGGGCAGATTAGGGGTTAATACTATTTATTATAGGATTAGTGAGGCGGATTAGGGGTTAATAACTTTATAATAATAGCTGTGCGGTCCGGTCGGCAGATTAGGGGTTAATAAGTGTAGGCAGGTTGAGGCGACGTTGTGGGGGGCATATTAGGGGTTAATAAATATAATATAGGGGTCGGCGATGTTAGGGCAGCAGATTAGGGGTACATAGGGATAATGTAAGTAGCGGCGGTTTACGGAGCGGTAGATTAGGGGTTAATAATAATTTGCAGGGGTCAGCGATAGCGGGGGCGGCAGATTAGGGGTTAATAAGTGTAAGGTTAGGGGTGTTTAGACTCGGGGTACATGTTAAAGTGTTAGGTGCAGACGTAGGAAGTGTTTCCCCATAGCAAACAATGGGGCTGCGTTAGGAGCTGAACGCTGCTTTTTTGCAGGTGTTTTTTTCAGCTCAAACAGCCCCATTGTTTCCTATGGGGGAATCGTGCACGAGCACGTTTTTGAGGCTGGCCGCGTCCGTAAGCAACTCTGGTATCGAGAGTTGCAGTTGCGTTAAATATGCTCTACGCTCCTTTTTTGGAGCCTAACGCTGACATTCTGTGGATTCTCAATACCAGAGTTATTTTTATGGTGCTGCCAGAAAAAAGCCAGCGTTAGCTACGCGGGTCCTTACCGACAAAACTCTAAATCTAGCCGTAAATATTTGGAAATTACACTCATAGCTATTTAATCCATCTGTCTGTGACCCTTTAATCCTTGTAGCCATTGTGGAATAATATTCCCTGCAAATGAAGTAATAGGCACATTTAGTTTATTAATCTCATTCTATAAGCTTCAGAGGGTGCACCCTATTCCTCAGATATTATTAATATATAGTCATAATCCTTGATTTCCTAAATAATAGCTGACAACATTTAAGATCTAATGTAATGAAAGATGAATTGTTGGTTGACGGAGCTTAGTGCCCCAATTTGTGTAAAATGTGTCTTAATGAGTAACAGCCTTTACTGCTGATTCATAATACTGGCTTATATTTATTTCATTTGTTTAGTGTACGACAGCTGGAATATGATGTACATTTAATAGAAACTTTTATTCATGCAATATACTTGTCAAAACTATACATTGTAATGTAATATCTATTGGTGGGAATCTCTTAGTAATATAATGTACTGGAAAGTTATGCACTGGTGTAGCATATGAAGGGATGGTTAAACAGGGATATAAAGTGGCAAAAAGGGCACAGGAGAATGAAAAAGTGTTGGGTGGTATAAGAGTGGGACATGAGAAAGATGGAGAAATTAAAAGGTGGCATCAAAATCTAATATGGCCCTGGGAAAATGAATATAATAGCCCCATGACGAAGAATAATAAATTAAGGTTTTCAGTGCTACTGAGCATATGGCAGTCCATAGCTTTTTTTTTTATTTGTTTCAATCAGAGAAATAGAATAAGTTACTAGTGGTTAGTAAATCATGGGTGTGGTAAAAAAATATTTTGCACTTAAAGGGACACTCAGGTTAAATTAAATTTTCATGATTCAGATACAGCATGTAATTTTAAACAACTTTCCAATTTACTTCCATTAAAAAAAATGTGCACAGTCTTTTATATTTACAATTTTTGAGTCACCAGATCCTACTGAGCATGTGCAAGAATTCACAGACTATACGTATATGCATTTGTGATTGACTGATTGCCATCACATGGTACAAGGGGAGTGGAAATATACATAACTTTGAAATTTGTTATAAAAAAATCTACTACTCATTTAAAGTTCAGACTAAGTGCTTGTCTTGTTATCTTGCATTTGTTGATTATGCAAATCTAATGTGTCCAATAGAAAGAGAAATAAATCCAACCCCTAGAGAAACACATATAGAAACACATATAGAATTCTCTCAAACCAAATCTTTGTTTAATCCCACACAGTGCAAATAAGCACCTATGGAAATATTCCTTGAATTAGTTGAACGAGATTTGCGTAATATGAATGGAAATTACAACTGTAACCTAAATAAGATAGGACAAAAAGCTTTAGAAGAACTTAAAGGAGATAACACTATAGTGATCAAAATGGCAGACAAGGGAGGGGGCGTGGTCATAATGGAAAAGGAGAAATATTTAATAGAATGTGAGAAACTCCTGAAAGATGAAAATACTTATAAAAAGTTGACCAATAATCCCCTAACTAAATTTAAAACCAAATTGGAACTATATCTCCAAAAAGGGAGAGACAAAGGGATTTTAAATAAACAGGAATATAATTGTATCAATGTTAAATTCCCAAAAATAGCTACATTCTATATTCTGCCTAAATTACATAAAGATAGAGAAACCCCACCTGGGAGGCCAGTAGTATCTGGCATAAAATCCCTGACCAGCGAACTGTCAAAGTATATATATATGCTACTACAACCCATTGTGGTTAAAACCAGATCTTTCTTGATAGACACTATTAGTGTATTGAATGTTTTAAATGAGATCCAATGGAAGGATGATTATTGGCTTGTAACAGGGGATTTAACATCACTTTATACCATCATTACTAAAGAAAAGGGTATCAAAGCAGTGGATTTTATATTAAATAAACTTGGGAATTTGAACACATTACACATTAAATATATTTTGGAAGGTATAGAACTTATTCTTGACACTAATTTTTTTCTGGTATAATTATGATTTTTATTTGCAAGTAGGAGGTACGGGGATGGGCACATGTTTTGCCCCCAGCCATGACAACCTGTTTATGGCGGCTTGGGAAGAGTCGTGGGTATTCGGAGGACATAGCTGGGGGCAAAATATTGTGTCCTTTCGCCGGTACATAGACTATATTCTCTTTGTGTAGAAGGGATCCAAATCAGATCTGGATTCCTTCCTGACCTTCTTGCAGACCAATGACTGGAACATAAATTTGACTTGGGATTGTAATAAGGAAAAGGTTAATTTTTTTGATCTTGAGATCTTTATTGAAAATAATGAAATATTCACAAAAAATTACTTCAAAAGAACAGATGTTAATACTTACATTGGTTTATATAGCTGCCATCATAGAAGATGGATCGAAAATTTACCAAAGGGACAATTTTACAGAATAAAAAGAAACTGTA
The DNA here is from genome assembly GCF_027579735.1 of Bombina bombina. NCBI lineage: Eukaryota > Metazoa > Chordata > Amphibia > Anura > Bombinatoridae > Bombina > Bombina bombina. The sequence goes on from NC_069504.1 coordinate 649,357,696, forward strand.
AATATAAAACAATATTCAATGAACAGGCTAATTTCTTGAAAAAATGTTTCATAGATAAAGGCTTTTCGGAAAAGAAATTAAATACAACTATAAAAGAGATTAGTGCCTTGGATAGAAAAGACATGTTAAAATATAAAGAGAAGACTAACTGGGAGAATAATAATCTGAGTTTTGTTTTCAGCTATAACGATCAGAATAAAGAACTGAAAAACATTATAGAAAAACATTGGGGAATTCTTAAAAGAGTCTCCCATTTAAATATGATTTTACCGGATAGACCCAATTTAATCTTCAAAAAAGCAATGAATTTGAAGGATTATTTAACAAAAAGCTATATTAGAGATGAAGCCCCAAAAAATTGGTTGACAGACATGAAAGTTTTCAAATATTGTAAGGATTGTGCAGGTTGCTAAAATGGAAATCGTCACATTAATAGAGACTTCTTCCACTCAAGAGATGAAAAGAAAAAGTATGAGATTAATAAATTGATAACATGTAACAGTAAATTTGTTATATAGATGTTACCTTGCAAATGTTATTTATTTTACATAGGAAAAACTAATAGATTACTAAAAAATAGAATATATGAACATATTTACAATAAAAAAAAATGATCTCACACACACCCAGTATCCCACCATTTTAAAGAGAAACATGGAAAAGACCCAAGTAGCCTATCATTTATAGGAATTAGAAAATTAAATACTCATTGGAGAGGATCTGACAGGGAGAATAAATTGTCAAAACTAGAAATGAAATGGATTTTTGAGCTTAACACAATGGTACCACTTGGATTAAATGCAGATTTCGAGTTATGTCATTTTTTAATTTAGTTACATGTAAAGCTCCAAATGTTAAAATCAGTTTTTTATGCTGTTATTCCTTCATATGAATGTCACATATGGGTCCGCAAAGTTAGGTCTCTTTTTTTTGTTATAAAGTTGTTCAATATCGTGCACTGAAAGGACTTTACTAATACCACCTTTAGAATATTACCACCTTAAATATTCAGGTAATATGGACTGATTAGATCGAGATGGAGCAATAAAAGGATGTCAGGAACCACTATCATTCATTCTTAAAAAAGCCATGGGGACGTGTCGAAACGTGCGTCGAGACACTACTCATCTGGTATATGTCATAGTGAAGGGTGGTCTGTTTCTCTGTGAGGATTTTGGCTAGTATGCGGATACATTGTTTTAATCTGTTGCCATCCTGGTAATAGACTAAGTGTAACTTGTAAATTGTAATATTTTTGCACTGTAGCCCTGAATGACTACGTTATCCTGATTGCATTTTTTTATTTATTTTTTATACATTTTATATTTTTTAATAAATATTTGTTTGGAAGCGGTTCCGGAATCATTGAGTAAGGCTTTACCTGACAGCCAAAGTTCAGGTCTGCATGTGAAGTGGAGCTTATGAGTAGCTCCCGGAAAGTTTGAGTAATATTTCAAACGTCAGTAGTATCTAAGTTGATATTATACAATATCACACTATCTTTACATTTTCTTTTCTTTGGAGATTGTGAAGAGGCACATGCACAGATACAGCTGATCCTGACAGCTTTGCAGGACTGCAATTATACCTGAGCTGATGATAGCTCAGGTTTATGTGAGTAGCCATTTAACACGTACAATTTATATTAAGTTGTTTAAACAATATCACGCTATTTGCTTTTCTTTTTCTCTTTTGAGGAATTGAGGATCGTCTACACGATATCCTTTTATATCACATTTATTCACAAGTCATGGGAGTGGGTCTGTGTTCAATGGATCTGGACATCAAGGTGGTCATTTTGTTCTCAGTAATATTGTGATAACTGTAAATGATATGTAAATGATACCTAAAATAAAATCATTGCAATACTTGCACCAGTTGTTATGAACATTTTGGGTTAGATTACAAGTTGCCAAGATACCAGGAATCAGACCGAGACGTAAAGTGCAAAAATAATCACACCTCTATTAATAACAAAAAATAATAAAAAATCCACAATCCAAATGACAAGCCAGGAGTCAAAGCCAGAACTGGTAGTCAGACGAGCTGAGTCAGGAGCCAAAGCAAGTAGTCAGATGAGCCGGGACAGGAACTATGAAAACAGCAGAGTCAGGAACAAGCCAGGGATCAGAAACCAGAAGGGGCATCAGACAAGCCAGGTAATACACAGGAACTGGAACACAGGAACTAACAAAACCATACTGAAGAGAGGCCCTTTAAATAATAAGTGTGACATCATAATCCTGGGACTGCAACCTGTCTCACACTGATAATTTTCACCAGTTTGGCTATAAGAGGAGATGAGAGATCAGCGTTACACACTCTGCATCAGATTCAGTGAGAGAGGTAAGTAAAATGGTAGCCAGCAGCAAATAGCAAATAAAGCAGGGTGAAACCCTAACAGTACCCTCCCCTCAACGGCTGCTCCCCCGCGGGAGGGCAAAAGGCTTATTGGGGAAATGGGCATGGAAGACACGGAGGTGGTCGGGAGCATGAACATCAGAGGAGGGAACCCATGAACGCTCCTCCGGCCCGTAAACCCTTCAGTGAACCAAATACTGTACGCGACCCCTGGACATACGAGAGTCAATAATGCTGGTGACATCATATTCTTAGTGTTTTCAACTAGGACAGCGATGAGGCAACACAGTGGTAAACCAATTACAAACCAATGGTTTCAAGAGGGAGACATGAAAAACATTGGAGATGCGCATTGCAGGAGGAAGGTCAAGAGCATAGGCAACATGTCAGGGTTTTTTCCCTGCTTTGTTTGCCATGTGCTGCTGGCAGCCATTTTACTCACCTCTCTTGCTGAGTTTGGTGTAGAGTGTGTGATGCTGCTCATTTCCTGCACGCCCTTTTATGGCCAGACTGGTGTGCATCATCCATGTGAGGCAGGTTGCAGTCTCAGAATTGTGATGTCATCACTTATTATTTAAAGGGCCTCTGTTCAGTATGCTTTGCCCTTGCATTGTCTCAGACCTGTTTGTGAGTTCCAGTTCCTGTGTATTACCTGGCTGTCTGATGTCCCTCCTGGTTCCTGATCCCTGCCTTGTTCCTGACCCTGCTGTTCTCCTTGTTCCTGATTCCGGCTCGTTTGACTATTCGCTTTGGCTCCTGACTCGGCTCGTATGACTACCAGCTCTGGCTTTGACTCCTGGCTTGTTATTTAACTTGTGGACTTTTTATTATTTTTTGTTATTAATAAAGGTGTGATTATTTTTGCACTTCTCATCTCAGTCTGATTCCTGGCACCCTGACATTACGCAAGGGCCATGAATCCTGATGGTGCTAATAATCTACCTTTATCTACCATAATTTCCAGGATGGATGAAGAGGATCACCGTTTGGATCAATTTGCTTACACTAGCCCTGCAAACCCTGCTGATTCGCACTGCACATTTGGACCAAAGTGTCCCGCAAGTTGTGGCTGCTCCTGTTTCCGCTGCTGCACTTAGTCCTACCAGGAGCATGTCCGAATCTGCACCTCTACCTCAGCTATATGGAGGTGATCCTATTCAGTGCGGAGGGTTTTTGAACCAGGTGGGCATTTACTTTGAGATGTTACCTCAGGCATTTCCCTCTGACAGATCTAAGGTGGGATTTCTCATCTTGTTACTCTCTGAAACAGCTCTTGCCTGGGCTAATCCCTTGTGGGAGACTAATAAACCTGTGATTTCAAATTACTCTGAATTTGAGGCCTCCTTTTGAAGGATATTTGATGTTCCGATTCGCTCCTCCTCTGCTGCTAAACAACTCATGTCCATTCAGCAAGGTACAAGATCTGTTGCTCAGTATGCCATTGAGTTCCCTACGCTTGCCGCAGAGGTAGGTTGGAACAATGAAGCCCTTGTTGCCGCCTTCTTTCATGGGCTCTCTGATGCGATTAAAGACAAGTTGCTGCCAGAGATTTACCAGAGGATCTCGAGGCATTGGTGTCTTTTTTTATCCTAATTGACATCAGACTCAGAGAGAGGCCCTCTTTCAAGGAGCTCTTGCGGAAGCCTTCTGTTCCGTTGTCTCCTATGTGTTCGTTCCCACCCATGCCTCCCTCTCCTCCCATGCCTCCTGGTCCCGAGTCACCAGGAACTGCTGAGCTGATGCAGTTGGGATTCACGCATCTCTCCATGGCGGAAAGGGCCTTTAGGAAGAGGAAGGGGCTCTGCCTCTATTGTGGGTTACAGGGCCACCTTTTAAAGTCTTGTCCTACACGGCCGGGAAATGCTCGCACCTAAGGTCCTGTCGGGGGCAGATCTTGAGTGGTTTATCCTCGTGCCCGGAACCGCTAAAGGAGAAACCTTTCACGGTTGTCCTTTCCTGGGTAGACTCCTCCATAGTCACCCAGGCTTTTGTTGATTCCGGTGCTGCGGGCTATTTCATTGACAGTGCTTTTGTATCAAAGCACTCCATTCCTGTTTTGCCTCGGTCTGTTCCGCTTGCTATTGAGGCCATTGATGGCAGGCCCCTTCAGCCCGCACTCGTTACGAAACCGCTCCATTATCCATGGCTGTTGGGGCTCTACATTTTGAATCCCCCCAGTTCCAGGTGATAAACTCTCTGCATTTTCCAGTTGTTCTGGGTTATCCCTGGCTCCAAAAGCTCAATCCCAGTCTCGACTGGCGGAGGTCTGAAATTTTGTCATGGTCTCCGCAGTGTATTTTCACTTGTCTTCAGAAACCAGTTAAAGTCTTGTGCAATTTTTCGGTATCTCAATTGCCAGAGAAGTACCGAGAGTTCCTTGACGTTTTTGACAAGGTGCGTGCCGGTACATTGCCTCCTCACCGGTCTTACGATTGTGCCATAGAGCTGCAACCCGGAGCCATTCCTCCTTGAGGCAGGGTTTACCCTCTGTCTGTTGCAGAGAATTGTGCTATGGAGGAGTATGTTGCCGATGCTCTATTGTGGGGGATCATCCGCAAATACTGCTCTCCTGCAGGGGCTGGCTTCTTCTTAGTGAAGAAAAAGGGTGGCGAGTTAAGACCATGCATCAATTATAGGGGTCTTAATTGTCTTACCATTAAGAATGCTTACCCTATTCCTCTCATTACGGAACTCTTTGACCGCCTCAAGGGAGCTACAGTCTTTTCTGAACTTGATTTGAGAGGAGTGTAAAATCTCGTTAGGATCAAGGAGGGCCACGAATGGAAAACAGCATTTCACACCAGGAGCGGGCATTATGAATATCTTGTAATGCCTTTTCGCCTATGTAATGCTCCTGCTGTTTTCCAGGAATTTATTAATGATGTCCGACGAGATATGTTGCAACAGTGTGTTGTGGTGTACTTAGATGACATCCTCATACACTCACCCACACTTGAGGCTCATCGTTTTGATGTTACATGGGTTCTTCAGAGACTACGTGAGAACGGCCTGTTTTGTAAACTCAAGAAATGTGAGTTCCATCAAACTCAAGTAACCTTCCTAGGTTATGTTATCTCCGGTGCAGGGTTCTCCATGGATCCTGACAAGTTGTCTGCAGTTCTGCAGTGGCCTCGCCCAGTTGGTCTTCGGTCTATTCAACGTTTTTGGGCTTCGCCAATAACTATAGAAAGTTTATTAAAAACTTTTCTTCCTTGGTCAAACCTATCACAGACATGACCCGTAAAGAGAATGATCCACTCCATTGGTCACCTACTGCCATTAAGGCCTTTGATAGTCTTAAGGCTGCCTTTGCTGCCGCTCCAGTTCTGGCTCATCCTAACCCTGTCCTGCCTTTCGTTCTTGAGGTCAATGCATCTGAGACTGTAGTAGGTGCCCTTTTTTCTCAATATCCTACACCTGATGGTTCCTTGCATCCGTGCGGTTTCTTCTCTAAGAAATTATGAAATTGGTGACAGGGAATTACTGGCTATCATTTTGGCACTCAAGGAATGGAGGCATCTTCTCGAGGGTACTAGCGTACCAGTGCTCATTCTTACTGACCACATAATTTAACTTATCTATCTGAAGCAAAACCCCGACAGGCCAGATGGGCGCTATTTTTGTCTCGGTTTAATTATGTGGTCTCCTACCTGCCTGGTAGTAAGAATGTTAGGGCTGATGCCCTCTCTCAACAATTTTCGCCTCTGTCTAAGGAGGAGTCTGTACCTACTCCAGTTATACCTCCTGACCATATTTTGGCTACCATACATACTAATTTGGCCTCTCCCTTGGGGGAGGAGATCCTGGCTGCACAAACCAATGCACCTCCTGAGAAACCTAGTGGTAAGTGCTTTGTTCCTGAGAATCTTCAAACTAAACTTTTGCACACTTACCACTATCCTAAAGCCGCAGGTCACCGGGCAAGAACCAAATGATTTGGACTGTCACTCAACAATTCTGGTGGCCAGGTCTTCATTCTGATGTTGCTGCGTATGTTGCCTCCTGCTCAGTTTGTGCACATAATAAGACTCCTCAACGTCTTCCTGTGGGTCTTCTTCAACCTATTGCTAATGGTGAGCGTCCTTGGACACATCTTTCCTGTTTCCAGTGGCAATACTGTTATCCTTATGGTGGTTGACAGTTTTTCTAAAATGTCACATTGCATTCCCTTGATGAAGCTGCCTACCGCTCAGGAGCTTGCTTCAATTTTTGCCCGGGAGGTCTTCCATTTACATGGGTTACCCAAGGAGATAGTGTCAGACTGAGGTAGCCAGTTTTTCTCCAGATTTTGGCGTTCCTTTTGTGCTCAAATGGGGATCCAGCTTTCCTTCTCCTCGGCATATCACCCTCAATCCAATGGGGCTGTGGAATGGTTAAATCAAGCTCTGTAACAGTTCCTCCGTTGCTATGTCTCAGATCACCACAATAATTGGTCTGAATAGGATAACAGTATTGCCATTGGAAACAGGGAGTTTGACAATGAAGTCCATGGAAAGATGTGTCCAAGGACGCTTACCATTAGCAATTGGTTGGAGAAGACCCACACCTTGTTCTTTGCACAGACTGAGCAGGAGGCAACATATGCAGCAACATCAGAAAGAAAACCTGGCCACCAGAATTGTCGAGTGACAGACCAAATCATTTGGTTCTTGCCCGGGTGACCTGCGGCTTTAGGATAGTGGTAAGTGTGCAATAGTTTAGTTCAAAGATTCTTAGGTACAAAGCACTTACCACTAGGTTTCTCAGGAAGTGCATTGGTTTGTGCAGCCAGGATCTCCTCCCACAAGGAAGAAGTCAAATTAGTACGTATGGTGGCCAAAATATGGTCAGGAGGTATAACTGGAGTAGGTAGAGACTCCTCCTTGGACAGAGGCAAAAATTGTCGAGAGAGGGCATCATCCCTAACATTCTTACTACCAGGCAGGTAGGAGGCCAAATAATTAAACTAAGACAAAAATAGCGCCCATCAGGCCTGTCGGGGCGGCAAACCTTTTGCTTCAGATAGATAAGTTAAATTCTTGTGTTCAGTAAAAATGAGCACTGGTACGCTAGTACCCTCAAGAAGATGTCTCCATTCCTTTAGTGTCAAAATTATGGCCAGTAATTACCTGTCGCCATTTTCATAATTGCACTCTGCTGGAGACAATATGTTAGAGAAGAAACCGCACGAATGCAAGGAACCGTCAGGCATAGGATGTTGAGACAAGAGGGCACCTACTCCAGTCTCAGACGCATTGACCTCAAGAACAAAAGGCCGAACAGGGTTAGGATGAGCCAGAACTGGAGTGGCAGCAAAGGCAGTCTTAAGATTCTGAAAGACCTTAATGGCAGTAGGTGACTAATAGAATGGATCATTCTCTTTACGGGTCATGTCTGTGATAGGTTTGACCAAGGAAGGAAAGTTTTTAATAAACTTTCTATAGTAATTGGCGAAGCCCAAAAAACATTGAATAGACCGAAGACCAACTGGGCGAGGCCAATGCAGACCTGCAGACAACTTGTCAGGATCCATGGAGAACCCTGCAATGGAGATTACATAACCTAGGAAGGTTACTTGAGTCTGATGGAACTCACATTTCTCGAGTTTACAAAACAGACTGTTCTCACGTAGTCTCTGAAGAACCCGTGTAACATGAGAACGATGAGCCTCAAGTGTGGGTGAGTGTATGAGGATGTTGTCTAAGTACACCACAACACACTGTTGCAACATATCTTGTAGGACATCATTAATACATTGCTGGAAAACAGCAGGAGCATTACATAGGCCAAAGGGCATTACAAGATATTCATAATTCCCGCTGGTGTTAAATGCTTTTTTCCATTTGTGGCCCTCCTTGATCCTAATGAGATTGTACACTCCTCTCAAATCAAGTTTAGAAAAGACTGTAGCTCCCTTGAGGTGGTTCCGTAATGAGCGGAATAAGGTAAGCATTCTTAATGGTAAGATGATTAAGACCTATATAATTGATGCATGGTCTTAACTCGCCACCTTTTTTCTTCACAAAGAAGAAGCCAGTCCCTGCAGGAGAGCAGGATTTGCAGATGACACTATTAGCCCCTAAATCACCAGCCCCCTACATCACAAAGTCTGCACTACACTATTAACCCCTAAACCACAACCCCCTAACTTAACAACCCCCTAAGTTAACTCAAAATAGACTAACCCTAGCTTTAAAAAAACAAAAACCTACAATTACTATTAAAATACCATTACGGTTAAAAAAATTGTTTAAAAAAAACTGCCATTAGAAGAAAATAAAATGACGTTACCTTAAAAAAAAAAAAGAAAAGAAAAATACCATTACAGTTAAAAAAAAAAAAATACCATTACTATTAAATTACTAAAAAAAAAAAATAACATTACAAAAATAACAAACAATTTGAGCGGTATTAATGCTTCCGCTTGAGTGCTAACTCCGCTAGAAGTAAACTTTTTGCGTGCATCGGGTTGAGCTCGTATTACAAGTTGAAAGTAAACTGTTTTCGCTTAGATACTAACCCGATGCATGTAAAAACGTAGAATATTGCGCACGATAACGTATTCCCCCTAGAAGTCAACAGAGCAAAAAAAACACTAGTTGCACACAAACCCAATCGCATATTCTCAAGTGTGCTAACCCAACATAAAAATATTCATATTTCACATTCCAATTTTCTTCACATAGCAGATTATGTTCTATTTATTCATAAATATATATTTCTACATATATCTGATGGTTTGCTACAATTTATATCTTTACCTATATATAGATGATTATATATAGGTAAATATATATACAGATATTTACTTAGGACATATTCTGCTATGTGCAGAACATTGGAATGTCAAATATTTACAGTAAATACACACTATAACACTTCATTAAAAATGAATATTGCATAAATATGTTTTTACAGTTTTCATCTACTTAACTACAAAGGGCTGCAAATGCACATTCGGTAAATACATATCTACACATATAAATACATAAAAACATATGTACACACATATAAACATATGTATATACATAGATATACATATTTAGACATGTATATGTATGTATCTCAATGTTAAAGCCCTTTGCCTGCCTTTTTGTTTTCTAACACGTGAGACCTCATATCTTTGTGACCTCATAACTTTTTTGTGCAATATGTTTTTAACAAGTTTTTTTAGATGGTGTTATTATGAGTGTAACTTACTTTGCAATGTATATTTGATCTGTTTTGTGTCACTTTTTTGTTTTGCGAAACAGCTAACCAGAGCTCTGAGGACACGCTATCCCGACAAGTGTTAACTTCAATTGCGCTCAAGCGAACGCATTTACTTTTAACTTGTAATACGAGCAAAAAACCTGACAGGTGCAAATACCCGCAATAAACTCCTTTTATGTCTTTCCGAAACAAGAAGTATCCTGTAGTATATCAGTCTGATCATGTCATAAAGACAGTCTAGCCTTAAAATTCCTGGCAACTCCACTCCAAACGAAAGAAAGCAACATACTAAAGATGTATGTTTCAGCCTCACTGGACATTATCAGTAAGGTGCAGTTGCATCTTTCTATGGCATGTGAGCAAGGAGTCCAGATACTGCTGTGTTAACTGGGCTCAAAGCTCCAGGAGTTCCACATGGCCTAGCAGTCTGATTTTTTCTATAAATTGTATCTGCCTATCATTGATCATTATACCCCTGACAAGCATTCTTAAAGGACCAGTAAACACAGTAGATTTGCATAATCAACAAATGCAACTAACAAGACAATACAATAGCATTTACTCTGAATTTCAAATGAGTAGTAGATTCTTTTCTAACACATTTCAAAGTTATGCATATTTCCACTCCCCCTGTACCATGTGATAGCAATCAGCCAATCACAAATGCATATACGTATAGTCTGTGAGTTCTTGCACATGCTCAGTAGGAGCTGGTGACTCAAAAAGTTTAAATATAAAAGACTGTGCACATTTTTTTTTAATGGAAGTAAATTGGAAAGTTGTTTAAAATTACATGCTGTATCTGAATCATGAAAATTTAATAAAACCTGAGTGTCCCTTTAATATCACTTCTCCATAAATAATAGACGCTAGCAAAGTTTACAGCAGGTTTCTTAACTCTAAGTAATTTTGCCCAGTGTCTTCATATGACTTTTCTAAATTATATTATTTTTATTTGAATGTCCTAAATGCATTTTTTATATTTTCCCAATATGATAGAACTTAGCCTCGCCTCTTTTAGCATCCTTCTGAAACATTAGAGTCTGCTATAATGTATTGTTCCTGCGTGCTTCGGCCTGCGTCCACTTACCAAACTCCCACTGTGCTCAGCTTCATTAGTCTGTTCTTCGTATGTGTTATCAAAGTTTTTCCCTAGTGTTCTAGCCTTTGTGAAAGGCAGCCCTATTTGGCAAATGTTCCTTACAGCCCTAGTATTCTTTTAACAACCCTATAATTTTCCCCAGTATATTTCTTTTGTCACACATTTGTTTTACAACATTGTAGTCCTTCATCTTGCAAGATATTAATCAGTCAGCAACTGAATGTCATGTTCCTCATGAATCTTACAAAATAATATTCCAGGATTTATACAGATCAACTATTCTTTTAAGCTCAAGGACTATTGAAAGTATCATAGTAATCAACCTGATGGTTCTGTGTGACCATGAATACTATCACATTAGTTTTAGTAAAACCTGGACACGAGTTCAAGGTCAAGATAGTGATATTTATTCAGAAGATAGACAGCACTATTAATAGCATGTACTGATCAATCATATTAGATTAAATAAAAGTACATAAGCCTACAAAACCTCAACCATTTAATTCAGCACCACTGAGCCCTAAAGGTAGCACACATCCTACTATCAAAAAGTGTTCCTGTTTTCTTGTTGTCAGTCAACTTGCACCTTATTGTCAGTTATACAAAAGTGAGTTGGATTACAATTTACAACCTCAATGTTCTTAGTTTATTCTATGAGCACATACCTAGGCAGGCTCAGGCGTGTGCACATGTTTTGAACACTATTTGGAACAGTGTTTGCAATATTTGTAAAAATGTTATACGTACAGTGCTCAAGACACATGCACACTCAAAAACCTACCTAGGTAGGCTCTAATTTAAACAAGCTAGGTTTCTACAAATGGTAATAGGAAAAAGAGGTACGATTGATACTGATAATATACATTCTGCTCTGTATGATTTTGAGTAGATAGATAGAGAGTTACATAGATGGAGCTGTAACCTGCGCTAACAAAAGAGCCCCAGGCATCAGGATTTTGCATATTCTACACACACTTATGTATAGCCTGGCTGCTATGGTAGTTGCAACTAGACAACATGTCTATCGACATTTGTGGTGTACAGCATTGGCTACCCAATGCTATCATTGCACATGTAAATTCTTGCACAGTGCTGTCTGTCATTGAGTTCTGGTTAATCTGTCTCTACCACTTCTGATGTGGCGGAGAGGTTAAGAACCAGCGGTCTTATGGCTACAAGGTCACAAGATCTTTTCCTTTCTCATTGGCTGCTTATGTTTATTTTTTAGCGTCAGTGCTGATGCTTAAAAAACCTTCAAACTACCAAACCGATTTAATCTAAATGTAGGAAATACAGATGTTCCAAAATTCATTCTCATGTTTGTCAGACAGCCTAATATAATTACAAAAACACTCAATCAAAATTAAACTTTCATTATTCAGATAGAGCATGCAATTTTCCAATTTACTTCCATTAACAAAATGTGCACAGTCTTTTTATATTTAAACTTTTGGAGTCACCAGCTCCTACTGAGCATGTGCAAGAATAAGTGTGTATGCATTTGTGAATGGCTGATGGCTGTCACATGGTACGTGTACGCATTTGTGATTGGCTGATGGCTGTCACATGATACAGTGGGAGTGGAAAAAGACATAACTTTTAAAATTGTCAGAAAAAAAAATCTACTACTCATTTGAAGTTCAGACTAAGTTCTATTGCATTGTCTTGTTATCTTGCAATTGTTGATTATGCAAATCTACTGTGTTGACTGGTCCTTTAACAGAGATTGAAATAGCTTTTAATGATGCCAGAAATAGGCAGAGCAGGAACATCTGATTTCAATTATTTGAAAATTGGAGTAAATCCCCATTATAACCTGGTAAGAAGCAAAAACAAAACTTAATTAAAGGCACATTAAAGTATTTATATTTTTATATATGCTTAGCATATACCAGTAATTAAAGGGATACGAAACAGAATTTTATGACAATTCACCTTGATAGCATAATTCTACTTGCCTGCAAGTTTGTGTACATTAACAGTAAAGTGCCTTTTAACACCCAGTTAGTTGCATGTTTACATAGTCCCTCCAGCATCCCCTGCCTGTAATCCATCTTATTTTTTACTTTTTTTAAGGTGATTAATGTGATCTTTTATAGTGTGTCTACTGTCTCTTTAAGTTTTTTAAAAGATCTGCAAAAAAACAAAATTTATGCTTACCTGATAAATTTCTTTCTTTCCGGATATGGAGAGTTCACAACGTCATTCCAATTATTAGTGGGAATATCTCTCCTGCCCAGCAGGAGGAGGCAACGAGCACCACAGCAAAGCTTTTTAAAGGGTCATGAAACCCAATTTTTTTCTTTCATGATTCAGATAGAGAATACAATTTTAAACAACATTCTAATTTACTTCTATAATTTAATGTGCTTTGTTCTTCAGATATCCTTTGTTGAAAAAATAGCAATGCACATGAGTGAACCAATCACACAAGGCATCTATATGCAGCCACCAATCAGAAGCTACTGAGCGTATTTAGATATGCATTTCAGCAAAGGATATCAAGAGAATGAAGCAAATTAGATACTAGACGTAAATTGGAAAGTTATTAACAATGGCATGCTCGTTCTAAATCACAAAAGAAAAAATTTTTGTTTTATGTCCCTTTAAGTGTTACTCCCCTACCCATAATCCCCAGTCATTCTACCAAAGGGAAATGGAAAAAGGAATAACACAAAGGTGTAGAGGTGCCTGAGGTTTTAGGCAAAAGTATCAAATTTGGAAAATTTGGAAAATGTATGCAGAGAGGACCAAGCTGCAGCCTTGTAAAGCTGTTCCACAGAAGCTTAATTTTTGAAAGCCGAAAAAGAGGAGACAGCCCTAGGGTAATGAGTTGTGATTCTCTCAGGAGGCTGCTGACCAGCAGTCTCATAAGCAAAACAAATTATACTTCTCAACCAGAGGGAAAGAGAAGTAGCAGTAACCTTTTGACCCCTACGCTTTCCTGAGAAACAAACAAACAGGGCAGAAGACTGGCGAAAATACTTAGTCACCTGAAGGTAGAATTTTAGAGCATGCACAACATCCAAGTTGTGCAACAGATGTTCCTTAAGGGAAGAACGATTAGGACAGAAAGAAGAAACAACAATTTCCTGATTAATATTTTTATCCAAAAACCACTTTAGGGAGAAAACCCAATTTAGTACGAAGAACTGCCATATCTGCATGAAAGATAAGGTAAGGCGAATCACACTGCAAAGCCGAAAGTTCCGAAACTCTCTGAGCAGAAGAGATAGCAATAAGAAACAAAACCATCCAAGATAACTTTATATCTATGGAATGCATAGACTCAAATGGAGCCTGCTGGAAAACTTTAAGAACAAGATTAAGGCTCCAAGGAGGAGCAACAGGTTTAAACACAGGCCTGATTCTGACCAGGGTCTGACAAAAAGATTGAACATCTGGCACATCCGCCAGACGCTTATGTAAAAGAATAGATAATGCAGAAATCTGTCTCTTCAGGGTTCTGACTGACAATCCCTGCTCCTGGCCTTCCTGAAGAAAAGATACAATTCTAGGAATTCTAATTCTACTCCAAGAGTAGCCCTTGGATTCACACCAATAAATATATTTACGCGATATCTTATAGTAAATCTTTCTAGTATCAGGCTTGCGAGTCTGTAGCATGGTCTCAATGACCGACTCCGAAAAACCACACTTAGACAGAATTAAGCGTTCAATCACCAAGCAGTCAGCTTCAGAGAAACGAGATTTAGATGAAGGAAGGGACCCTGAATCAGATCCTGCGAGGCCACGCAGGGACTATTAGAATCACCAACGCCATTTCCTGTTTGAAACGAGCAATGACTCGTGGAAGGAGAGCAAATGGAGGAAACAGGTATGCAAACCTGAAAACCCAAGGAACCACCAGAGCATCTATCAGAATGGCCTGCGGATCTCTTGACCTTGAACCATACCTTGGAAGCTTGACGTTCTGACGGGACACCATCAGATCTAACTCCGGCACCCCCCATTTGAGGACTAAGCTGGAAAACACCTCCGGATGGAGTTCCCACTCCCCAGGATGAAAAGTCTGTCTGCTCAGAAAATCTGCTTCCCAGTTGTCTACTCCTGGAATGTGGATGGCAGATAGACAGCAATTGTGGGTCTCTGCCCACTGAAGAATCCAAGTAACCTCCTTCATGGCTAAGGAACTCCATGTTCCTCCCTGGTGATTGATGTACGCCACAGAGGTTATGTTGTCTGACTGGAACCTGATACACTGGGCTGAGGACAACTGAGGCCAAGCCAAAAGAGTATTGTAAATCGCCCTCAACTCCAAGATGTTGATGGGAAGAGCAGACTCCTCCCGAGTCCAAAGGCTCTGATCTTTTAACGAGTTCCAGACTGCTCCCCAGCCCGGCAGGCTGGTGTCCGTGGTCACAATCACCCAGGAAGATCTCCGAAAGAATGTGCCCTGAGACAGACGTTCCTGAGAAATTCACCACCGGAGAGAGTCCCTTGATGACTGATCTAATTCTATTCTCTGAGATAGATCCGCATGGTCGCCATTCCATTGTCTGAGCATGCACAACTGGAGAGCTCTCAAATGGAATCGAGCAAAAGGAATGATGTCCATGGAAGCCACCATCAGACCGATTACCTCCATACATTGAGCCACTAAAGGATAAGCAATAGCCTGAAGAGATAGGCAAGAGGAAATTACTTTGTTTTTCCTGACCTCTGTCAGAAAAATCTTCATCAATAGAGAATCTATTATGGTCCCTAAGAACACTATTCTTGTAGCAGGGGAAAGGAAGCTTTTTTCCAGATTCACAATACATCCATGGGAACGAAGAAAAGACAACAATATCTCTGTCTGAGATTTTGATTATTGAAAAGATGGCCCCTGAACCAATATGTCGTCCAGGTAGGGTACCACAGCAATTCCATGAGAACGGATTACTGCCAAAAGAGCCCCCAGAACCTTTGAAAAAATTCTGGGAGCCGTGGTTAGACCAAATGGAAGGACCACGAACTGGAAATGTTTGTCCAGAAAGGCAAATCTCAGGAATCTGTGATGGTCCCTGTGAATAGGAACATGAAGATACACATCCTTTAAGTTTATAGTTGTCATGAACTGACCCTCTTGTACTAAAGGAAGAATGGAGCATATAGTCTCCATCTTGTAGGATGGAACTTTGAGAAACTTGCTTAGACACTACAAGTCTAGAATGGGACAGAAAGTTTCCTCTTTTTTTGGAACCACAAATAGGTTGGAGTAGAACCCGAGACCCTCTTCCTGCACTGGAACTGGAACTATCACTCCGAGGGAGGAAAGATGTTGTATACATTTCATGCCTCTCTCTTTATCTGGTCTGCAGATAATCTTGAGAGATGGATTCTGCCTTTGGGAGGAAATGTCTTGAATTTCAATTTGTTATCCTGGGATACATCTCGTATCCAGGCTTAAGAGAACTGAGAAAGTCTGCCCCCCGCCTAATCCGATCTCGGATTGGGGGCAAACCCTTCATGCTGATTTAGAATTGATTGATTGTTTCCCCTTGTTCCAAGACTCCCATTTCTTAAAAATGGGAGATGGGGAAAAAGACACCCCTGGTTTCTCCCATTCCTGTGAGATAATCTCCCTAGTACGGTCCGGCACAGTAAAAACCTCTCAAGTGGAAGGTTCATCAAAGAAACTATAAAGTTTACTAGATTTCTTAGGAGTGACAACGACAGGGGAATCAGAGTCATCTAAAGTAGCTAAAACCTCCTTTAACAATACACGAAGGTGTTCAAGCTTAAATCTGAAGGATACCCCCTCAGTCTCAGAAGAAGGAATTATACTGTCCGAATCTGAGATTTCACCCTCAGAAAGTTCCGATGTATCTTCCTCATCAGACTTATGAGAAAGGACAACTTGGGAAGCAGAACTAAGGACAGGCAACTTACTTTCTGAATTTCTATATTTTCTCTTGCGTTTTCCCTGTAATCTGGGAATGGCAGCTAATGCCACAGATACCGCTAAAGATACCTGGGCAGCAATTTCTGCTTTTAAATAAACTCCACTAGGAGTTATAGAGAAACTGCATGGCACTGTATGTGACACCATTGAGGCTTCGGACGTAGCAGGAGAAAGCTGAGGTATTATTTTAACAGCATCATCCTGAGAAACATTAGGCTCAAAAATTTTACCTTTATTTTGCAAGGTTTTCTTGACACATGAAGAACAAAATTGCATAGGAGCTGCAATTTGTGCATCTAAACATAATAAGCATGAATTCATGAGAGAAGGCTCTTGCTCCATATCAGGCATGTTGTGAAACAGTAAATAAACTTGTACAGATAAGTTTAAAAGATTTTAATATTAAATTAAAATAAGCCAAGGAAAAAATACACTTTAAATTTTATCCCAAATTTGGATCGATCCCCTGCTAAACTTATGTGAGAAAAGTTAAGAAAACACATTTAATAGACATCAAATAATCTTCTAAAATACCCCTCAAAAAACCCCACACCTCAATTACTGAGGTGCATTACCGCTACCAATTAAGACCGGATCACCCACAAATGGAGAAAAACAACTTTTTTCTCAGAAACGTTATGAAGTAAAGCCGGTCATGTGACCGCAACTGCCGAGCTCAAATTACTGCTGAGAGGCACTACTTCCTGATACACTGAGTACCAGAAATAACCGTTTTTTTAAACCTGACTGTTTAAAATGTTGCATCGTTTTATTTTAAAGCAAAGGGGAAATGAATAAGCTGCTGAAATAGAAAATTCAGCCATCCTTTCAGTATAAACTTGTATTGTTTTATCAAGTAAATGTGTGTCAGAAAATAAAGCCTAATAAAAACATTTTACCCTTTCTTTTTAAGAGAGTTTAAATGTTAGTCTCACACATGCTACAGTGCCTGCTTCATGCCCGAGTGTAACCCATAAAACAGGATTATCTATGTCCCAATAAAAAAGCAGTGTCTTCTAATTTGTTAAGTGCATGGTCTCCCCAACTGGAAGTAAAAAGCACTTACCAAGTCTGCTGTAGGGCATGTAGACAGATACAAGGTATGAGAGAACACAGTTCCTCACAGAGACCTTTGAAAAAGAAAGAACAGAGTAGCCAACTCTGGCTTTCTAAACTAGGGCAGCAATTGTTAGGAAAACGCAGTAAGTACCTCTTTACAAGTTCCTAACTGCTTTAAAGCCACCACTACCCGACTGCAAGGAATAACATGGAATACCCCAAAACTTGCTTGTAGATGAAATCAAAATTTTTCTTCAGACACCTAAACTTCACCTCCTCCATGCACCGAAGGCAAAGAGAATGACTGGGGATTATGGGTAGGGGAGTGACACTTAACAGCTTTGCTGTGGTGCTCTTTGCCTCCTCCTGCTGGCCAGGAGAGATATTCCCACTAGTAATAAGTATGACGTAGTGGACTCTCCATGTCTTAGGAAAGAAATAGCATTATATAAGCAATTCTATCTCATATCATTAGTAAGATTTTCAGGGTTTTTCTATAAAGGCTACAGTATATTTACCGTAGTGCCAGATAAAAATTTGCTCCTTTGCTTACCTAAGCAATAGTTGCATGTAGGGTTTTATAAAGGGTAGGAAATTGCAGTATGCAATAGCATCCTGCATATTGTAAGAGGGCTGTTAATTGGCTATTAAATATGTTTATGCTAAGCACTAAAAAGTCTATATAGACTTATGATGTTTCTATAAATTAGTAAATGTTACCTACACTTTTTTGTTTTTAAAAAAAAAAATCTAATTTACTTCTTTTGACAAATGTGCTTCATTCTATTGGTATGCTTTGTTGAAGAAGCAGCAATGCACTACTGGGAACTAGCTGAACACATCAGTTAAGCAATAACAAGAGGTATACGTGTGTGAGGATATAATGTAGACAGCCTGATATAATTATATATATATTCACTCAGTCTCACACCCCACTGCGGGTCTTGTCGTATATGACAAACCCTGGTTTTTTCATAGAACTGAGGGTGACCATGCGTTGGTCAATAGATATTAAATAGTACTGGAGTACCTTTACTGCATTCCCTTTAGGCTAAGCCTTATGGCAGACAGTAATGGAAACTACAAAAAGAGTGTTAAGGTTTAAACCATCTATTCCGTCCTTCTTACTGTCTAATACCTTATCTAGTAAATAAGACACAACACCACTTGTTTGGGAGAAAGAACCGGTCACGGTTCACGTTTATTAAATAAACGCTTTAACTTGTGCCTAACCGTCATTCAAATTACCCTTAGGCACTTGATCAACCTATCAACGAAACTTGGCAACAAGTTCGTAATCCTAAACGTTGGCGGCATCTCACCCTAACCTAGCCCCTACTAGCAGATGGTCAAGGCCCCTTTCGATACCTGCAGCGTGACACCCGGCTGTCACGCCCCATGGCACTCAGAGAGAGCTGTGATGTTCAGAGGTCTTCGATCCAATTGCGAGGGAGAGGACCCCCAGGCCGGCGCCTGGCAGGCATAACCCCTCCCTTTTCCCAGGACCGTCACTCTTCTCTCCTTGTGCCCGCTCCCCAGGGCATTGACCACCCGCCTGCTGAGGCATGTCCCTCCAGCCTAGTAAGGCACCCCCTGCCAGCCGAATCGTACAACTCAGCCGCAGGGGTGGATGGCTACATTAAAGGCTCGGTCTTACTGCAGGCTAGCTCAATTAAACCCACCCCTGCCGAGCCAACTCACCCTAAACAGCCGCATCGTAGCCGCCAATCTCTTCTTCCAGGGACGGGTGGGCGGGGAAACCTTCTCCTTGAAGTCTGGAACTGAAAGAGGCTGATCTCACTGTTGCAGGACCCTATAAAGGTAAGAACAGACACCTCCTCTCCCACTTGCAACATTGTAACAACACCATTTAGCATTACTCCAGACTTCAAGTTGGTAAACCCTTAATTTTGTTACAGGCCCACTAGAGGGCCCTCCACTACCATAAGGTTTAAACCATCTATTCCGTCCTTCGTACTGTCTAATACCTTATCTAGTAAATAAGACACAACACCACTTGTTTGGGAGAAAGAACCGGTCACGGTTCACGTTTATTAAATAAACGCTTTAACTTGTGCCTAAGCGTCATTCAAATTACCCTTAGGCACTTGATCAACCTATCAACGAAACTTGGCAACAAGTTCGTAATCCTAAACGTTGGCGGCATCTCACCCTAACCTAGCCCCTACTAGCAGATGGTCAAGGCCCCTTTCGATACCTGCAGCGTGACACCCGGCTGTCACGCCCCATGGCACTCAGAGAGAGCTGTGATGCTCAGAGGTCTTCGATCCAATTGCGAGGGAGAGGACCCCCAGGCCGGCGCCTGGCAGGCATAACCCCTCCCTTTTCCCAGGACCGTCACTCTTCTCTCCTTGTGCCCGCTCCCCAGGGCATTGACCACCCGCCACAAGAACCAGGCGACCTCTTGCCGCTAAACAAACCAACAGGAACCCATTAATAAACCATAATTTAACTAGCATAACAATAACAACATAACAATTTCAACAGATTTCAACGTCAACCATTTCAGCACACACATTATCGAATAATCCCCAACAATGCTCCCCTGATGTCCCTTAGGAACATATCCAACCCTACGTCCGTAAGGTGGACTCCATCCGGCCTAAATAGGTCCCTTTTGTCGGCCGTTATACTTTCGTGTCTGACCACGAAACCCCCAATGCCTGTGACCGCTCTTGTCATCTCCCTGTTCACCTTCTTGCGCACATTATATGCAGCCCTCTGTGTGACAATGTGCCGCCAGTGCAGTCGAGCAACTACATTTGACCACCCCAAAGTCACACCCTGCAACCAAGTGTGCATCCATTGCACATCCGCTGTCATTCTTTTAATTAAATCCTGCGCGGGCAGTGCCCCCAAGTCATTTCCCCCGAGGTGCAGCACTTTAACGTTAGGCCGCCCCCACCTTTTGTGCGCCTCCTGTAAGAGTGCCGGCAAATCTGCCCACGACAATCCCCTGCGCCCTAACCACCGAAAGCTTGCCTTGGACGTTGGGAATCCAAGTTGCTGTCCTTCCGGCGATCGCAATGCCCTGAGATGAGCCCAGTGGATGTATGAATGGCCTACCATCCATACACGAACCGGGGGTGCTTTCACATTCACAACACCTGATAAAACAGAGTACACCACCATGAAAAAACTGCCCCTGCACAGCCTGGGTCCCCCCAAGAAAAAACCCCCTCCTTGGAAATATTGACCCCCAACAAGCCTGCGCTCTAGCAATGCCCTTTAGCTGGTCTAATATAAGTCTTGTACTGGGTGGATTTCCATCTACCCAAGCGCTTAATCTCCGCCACTGTAACTCCCTTTTGACCCGCACTGGTCGCCGCGCCTATTCTAAAAGAATGCGGGGCGATCCTGCTCGGATCCAACCCGGCCTGCTTCGCCGTTTTTCCCAGTACCTGGCGGAATTGAAAGACCGACAGAGCCGAACCGTCCTCATGTATCAGGAGCAGTTGCCCTACCGCCGGCCTCACCTTAAGGTATTACTCCACGCAGACCACCGGGCAGCAATCCTCAAACTCCTGACGTTCCAGGGGTAACCACGTCCGCACCCCCTCCTGGTCCATCTTGGACCTGGGTACAAACAACAGGAGCCCCCCATCCGTCAAACGGACGTGCTCTAACTGTACTCCGCCGCAACCCTTATCCTTAGCAGACGCGACAAGCTCCCCCACCCTGAGAGCTCCCGCAAACGCCAATGCAAATGCCTTTCGAAAAAGAAGCTGCTCGTATTCGGAGGTGCAAACCTTTGCAACACCCTTCGCTAATACCTGCAGCCTCTCCTGAGTAATGGGTTCCCTCCGGTCTTTTTGACGGGGGGCCAACCTACCCCACCCCTTCAACACCTTCCTTACTAGGAAGGTTCCGGAATGGTCCTCAAAGCCCAGCGCCTTGTTAAAGAAAGCCAACGCCGATAGCCTACCGCTCGCGCCTGCTTTACTGACCCTTTCCTTCCGCAGAAAAGCCAACCAATCTAACACCAGCACCCTAGTAGCCCTCTGTACCTGTACACCTCTGCGTTGACAGAACGCCTCCCAGCAGTCCCAGTGACTCTTATATGCTGACCATGTCCTTGGCGCCAAGGATGCCTTAACCAATGCTAGGATGCTCATCCAACCTTCACCAGCTGCCAAAGAGAAGATGGGCATGTTAACCCCTCCTCCCTACCATCTTTCTCCTAAAGGCCATGTCGTATTCACGCCATGCACCTTCCTTGAATCTAGTACGGATATCCTCTATGGTATCCTGATACTTAAACAGGTTGTGCCCCTGCAACGGCCATCTGTCGACATAGCACGCAGCCAGTACACGGAAGCATTAAAGGCATTCCTCGTACGTCTCCGGTCTACGCACTTTCTTCGGGCCCGAGCCATCCGCCGCCCTTTCTTTGGCCCTAAACGCATCTAGAGAGAGCTTGAATACGTTAACGTATCTTCCCTCTTGAATCTTTTTAACAACCTTCACCTTCAGATGGCCATAAAGCGAGTGGACCAAACAGGGGTAAGTGTCCCCCTGTGCCGCCACTTTGCGTGGCACTGGTCCCACCGGCGTAATAGCGCCCCCTAAAGCTTGCGATCCCTGTAGCTCAAGTGTCTGGTTCCTAGCGCCTGCCTTGTCCTTAGCTTGCGCCGACGCCATCTTCTTTATCCACCTAAACATCCTGCGCTGACCCTTCCCCACCAACCCGAGGTCCTACCCGCTATCTGATCCTGACCCACTTGTGGAAGACCCCGTGTCAGTGTCATGATGTCTGGTGCATGGCACTCACCCTCGCCTTGTATCCCTGCTGCAGAAGGGGTTGCTGGACTTGCAGCACTCTGGATGCTGCTGGGCCCTGCCACTGCCAAGGCGCTGCTAGAGTTTGATGCCATCTCTGCTGTGCTTGCCGGAACCTGTGGAGACAAAACAACTTGGGGGGTACTCTGGTCTGCGAGAGGGGCCACAGTGGAAACACCCTCTCTCCCCTCCCCCTGTCTCCCCCCAGCTGACATACCAAGAACATTAGCCACAGCATTCCTGATAATTGCCTCCTGCGCCGCCCCCTCCCGGGCGTGACCACTAAACCCAGGCAGGGGCCCCGCAGTATCCCTTGCACGCAATGCTGACTCAACAGCTCTCCTGATCATATCCTCATCCACTCCAGCATGTGACTGGCCACCTCTAGGAATCTGCCCCCTATCATACTGCGTATTATTCGGCACATCACTCGGTCTCACAGATCCCCCAGCCCTAGACTGAGAAACTCCCTCATAGGCATGCGTTATCCCCGCATGTCCCCACCCCCTATGTGGTTCATAACTCCTTCCAGTCTCCAATCGACCATATGTCCCCTCAGGCCCCCCGGCTTCTGATACTGCATCTGCGCCTGCATACCTCAGGTTCATACCCCCCCTCATGCAAGCTTGTCCCAATGTGACCCCTCTACCTGTGCTCCGTACTGTTGCACCACTCTCTCTCACCACAACCGCGGGCCTTTGCCCTTCACTGCCTCTATCTGTAGCCACAGTCTGTGCACTCGTGCTAGGCCGCTCTGTAGGCCTTTCAACTGACCACACCGCTCTGCCTGACACACCTGATGGGCCCGGTTGAGGACCGCGATCTACCGCCATGCGTGCATGCGCACTATCAACAGGCATACCCACGTGGGAAACAACTGTGCCACTCGCTCTCTGCCCGGCACCCGGACCGCCAGCCATACCT
This sequence comes from Bombina bombina, assembly GCF_027579735.1. NCBI lineage: Eukaryota > Metazoa > Chordata > Amphibia > Anura > Bombinatoridae > Bombina > Bombina bombina. The sequence continues at coordinate 649,381,041 of NC_069504.1, forward strand.
CTGCCAGGTAAGTGGACCCCACTGCTCCCCGCCTGTCCCCCTGGTGCCCCGCTCGCGACCTGGAGTCCCCCCAAGTTAACTTCGGGGCTCCGGTCGCACGAGGCACTCCTCTCCCTGTCGTGTCCTCCCTCAAAATGGCGACCGCGATCCCCCTCCTCCTCAGAACTCTCGGAGGAGGTGATATCGCGGGAACCGCCATTCAAAGGGCCAGACTCCGCTGCGCACTCTGCAATGTGGCTGCGCTCTGTGCCTGCTACCACACCACCGCCAGCCCCGGTGACAGCCATGCCAAGGCCCACGTCCCCACGAGGCGAACCCCCCGCAAAGGATTGGGCCAAGGCCAAAACCGCCACCAAGGCCGCCGGCGGCAAGGCCGCAAACTGCCTGGCCAGGCTGGCCCCCGCATCCGCTGGGGCCACCGTGCCTAACAAGTTACCCTGGCCACTCTCAGTTCCCCCCATAAGAATCCCTCCTGACTGCGGCCCTGGGTTGGGGGCTACCCTCTTAACCCCACTAGTCTGGGCCTTCCCCTTGGGGCCTGCAACCCCTGAGCTTCCCCCAGCTTTTCCCTTTCCCTTGTTAAAACTCCTAGCAGGTGGGGATTTTTGGGGGGTTGGGGGTACCACATCTTCTGACTCAGGCTCCTGTCTTTGCCTTGCAGGTCCTTTTTTCCTCGCAGCCATCTCCACCACCTCCCTGTAACGCTTGGGAGGCACAGATTTTCTCTTGGATCTCTCCATACTTCACTTCAAGAACCTTCAGCCAACTTCAGAAACCTTCTCCTTGAAGTCTGGAAACTGAAAGAGGCTGATCTCAATGTTGCAGGACCCTATAAAGGTAAGAACAGACACCTCCTCTCCCACTTGCAACATTGTAACAACACCATTTAGCATTACTCCAGACTTCAAGTTGGTAAACCCTTAATTTTGTTACAGGCCCACTAGAGGGCCCTCCACTACCATTTGCTTTAAAGGGCCACTAAACCCAAAATCTTTATTTCATGATTCAGATAGAGAATACAAATTTAAACAACATTACAATTTACTTCTATTATTTATTTTGCTTCATTTTTTATATATCCTTAGTTGAAGAAAAAGCAATGCACATGGTGAGTCAATCACATGAGGCTTCTATGTGCAGCAACGAATCAGCAGCTACTGAGTATATCTAGATATGCTTTTCAGCAAAGAATATCAAGAGAATAAAACAAATTATATAATATAAGTAAATTAGAAAGATGTTTAAAATTGCATTCTCTTTCTAAATCATGAAATAAAAAATGTGGGTTTCATGTCCCTTTAAACCTGCTTAAAGGGACATTGACCATTGCTTTGACTGACCACTCTATTGCTGAATTCTTAAACCTGCTAAAAGGGACATCGACCATTGCTTTGCTTGACCACTCTAATAGATCATCTTCTGCCTGCTTAAAAGTGATACTGACCTCTGCTTTGCCTGACCATTCTAACGGAACATCCTCTGCCTGCTTTAAAGTGATACTGACCCCTGCTTTGCCTGACCACTCTAACAGAAAATCCTCAGCCTGCTTTTAACTTTCAGTACATTGTACTCCTTCTTCTCATCAAGAACCATTTTCTGTGACCCTGCATCATCTGTGAGTACACAGTTTTCTTTTCCTGCATACTCATTTTTTCTTTCCTGAGTGGGTCACGTCCTGGTTTTCTCTCAGTGAGCTAGCGTGTGTTTAAATTATCACTCTAGCAGTTGGGCCTAATCCTGGACTGATTCTTTATGGCTGACAGCACCCTATCTGGACGATATATTGGTTCAGGCGCCATCTTTTCAACAAGCAAAATCTCACACAGCGATATTGTTGTCTTTTCTTCGTTCCCACGGATGGAATGTGAATCTGGAAAAAGCTCCCTTTCCCCTGCTACAAGAGTAGTGTTCTTAGGGACCATAATAGATTCTCTATTGATGAAGATTTTTCTGACAGAGGTCAGGAAAAACAAATCAGGATTCTGAGGTTTGTACATAAATGCCTTGTATATAAAACTTCCATAGCAGGATATATATATATATATATATATATATATATATATATATATATATATATATATATATATATATATATATATATATATATATATATATATATATATATATTTACAAGAAAGATCAGCACTCACCAATGTAACAACCACTCGAATGCACGGCCAAGATAAATGTAGACAAAAGTAGAAGCATAGAGACAAGACCTGGTGTTGATCCCTGTAGTCCCACGCCACAAAAGCCAGCACACGAGATTTAAGCAACACACCTTCCTTTAATACAAAGCATAACGTTTCAGCTCCCACTGGAGCCTTGTTCACATGCAATAATTCATCACGATAGATCAGGCATATTACAACATACACAAGAAAAACCCTTATATACCCCCACCCACCAATCGGAAAGCCACATAAAAAACCGCCAAATACAAAGCTAATTGATACAGCTGTGTGTCAAGCGTGTCAAACCTGGACCGCAAGCCAAAATGCGTGTCCATGGTAACCTGCTCGTGGGTATAATGCTACTGCGCATGCGCGCTTGACGGAATAATGCGCGCGTACGCAGTGACGACATGGCGTCAGAACTGGTTGTCATGGTAACCCCAAGCAACATATGCTAGAACAGCGGAACAACACGCTACTAAAGAGAAATAATGTATACACGTCAACGCATTCATGTATGGGCACCAGGGCAACACAGCGCATTACACACCTCATTAAACTAAAGATCTAATATTGATCGATGCCATAAACATATGTTAATAGACGTATGCCTAGTAAATGACAAGAACAGGTCAGAATAACTATAGGATACACAAAAAAAATGAATTACATCCGATTGGACAGTGAAATTAACCTATTTATATCAATTTTAAAACATGTTGTTTTACTAATTGCTAGCCACTTATATGGTTATGAGTATCAGATCTATTACTTAAATGGGCTATATCATGCCACTAGTATATTCCAATTAGGAATTAAAAGTAATTTAGATCATTCATATATTTATCAAAAGCACATAGTGACTAACAAGAGAAAAACTAAAATATATATACACAAAATTTTGCAGCGTGTATCTAGGGTATGGTAGGAACGTCAATAATGAGATGAGAAGAGACCCACAGTCATTTATAGAAGCAACTATAGTCAATGGACATATTTAAGCCACGAGGTGCTATAGTGTCAAGTCGGTAGATCCACGGTGGATCTACCGACTTGACACTATAGCACCTCGTGGCTTAAATATGTCCATTGACTATAGTTGCTTCTATAAATGACTGTGGGTCTCTTCTCATCTCATTATTGACGTTCCTACCATACCCTAGATACACGCTGCAAAATTTTGTGTATATATATTTTAGTTTTTCTCTTGTTAGTCACTATGTGCTTTTGATAAATATATGAATGATCTAAATTACTTTTAATTCCTAATTGGAATATACTAGTGGCATGATATAGCCCATTTAAGTAATAGATCTGATACTCATAACCATATAAGTGGCTAGCAATTAGTAAAACAACATGTTTTAAAATTGATATAAATAGGTTAATTTCACTGTCCAATCGGATGTAATTCATTTTTTTTGTGTATCCTATAGTTATTCTGACCTGTTCTTGTCATTTACTAGGCATACGTCTATTAACATATGTTTATGGCATCGATCAATATTAGATCTTTAGTTTAATGAGGTGTGTAATGCGCTGTGTTGCCCTGGTGCCCATACATGAATGCGTTGACGTGTATACATTATTTCTCTTTAGTAGCGTGTTGTTCCGCTGTTCTAGCATATGTTGCTTGGGGTTACCATGACAACCAGTTCTGACGCCATGTCGTCACTGCGTACGCGCGCATTATTCCGTCAAGCGCGCATGCGCAGTAGCATTATACCCACGAGCAGGTTACCATGGACACGCATTTTGGCTTGCGGTCCAGGTTTGACACGCTTGACACACAGCTGTATCAATTAGCTTTGTATTTGGCGGTTTTTTATGTGGCTTTCCGATTGGTGGGTGGGGGTATATAAGGGTTTTTCTTGTGTATGTTGTAATATGCCTGATCTATCGTGATGAATTATTGCATGTGAACAAGGCTCCAGTGGGAGCTGAAACGTTATGCTTTGTATTAAAGGAAGGTGTGTTGCTTAAATCTCGTGTGCTGGCTTTTGTGGCGTGGGACTACAGGGATCAACACCAGGTCTTGTCTCTATGCTTCTACTTTTGTCTATATATATATATATATATATATATATATATATATATATATATATATATATATATATACATATGATTTTGAGCGAGTCATAGCTTCTATTCATCTAACTTGTAATGGTTATTGAATATAGGTTTGTTGGTATAGCGTGCTTCCAAATAAGAGCTGACAAGTTGTGGCTGAGTTAACATGTGCAACAGTCCTGGATGATAATAAGCCTGACAACCTGTTTCGTTGGTTATGAATATGTATATTGCAGTATATGTACAAGGAGCACATAGTCATATGTAGACAAAAGTTCAATTAGGAGCAGAACAATACTGTCAATTTAGCAGTCTGAGTGTTCAGGAACCCAGAAGCTCTATCGGTTGGTAAATGCTGCACATGCTGTCAGCTCCGTGTGTGAAATGGAAACTGTCGCTCTGCAGAGTGACGTCACACGCTCCGGCGTGTACTTGGAGATTCCCTTTGTGAGGAGAGTAGAGGTGAGGCTGGCAACCTCGATAGTGATGATCTGTAAGCAAGTGAAAACACAGGAGAGCAATAAATACACAAGGTGTTTAAAGTTCAAAAGTGAGATCCTGTTTCCTTAGTCGATGAGGATCAGGTATCAAAGAGAGGCTTAGTAAATATCCCTTAGGAGTCAAATTACCTAGCAGAGGTCTGTTGGTGAGCACACCTTAAATAGCAAGTCAAAGTCACATGGTCTGAATATTTAAAGGGGAAGCATGTTTACAAGAAAGTGACAGAACAGGTTCCTAACAACGTGTGCAGTCAATAAACAGCAATTAGCTACCAGTAGTACATTGCTATTCCTGAGCCTACCTAAATTAAATTATACACAATATGTAAATTGGTAAGTTGTTTAAAATTGTATGAGCTATCTGAATCATGAAAGAAAAATGTTGGGGTTTCTTGTCCCATTAATATGTATGTCCAATCCCCTGTCCTATTCTTTAACATAGAGGACACAAATTACTCCATATTATACATTCGATGAAGAGTCAATTTAAGGGGGAAAGTTGAGGGAAAAATAAAATTCTTTGCGCCAGATTACGAGTGGCACGTAACAGTTAAGAGCAATGGAAAAGGGGTTTATTGTGGGTGTTTGCGTGTGTCGGTTTATTGGACGTATTACAAGTTGAAAGTAAATGCGAATGTGTGCGCACAATCAAGGTTTACACTATAATTATTACTGTGTCCTCAGAGCTCTGGTTAACTGTTTCGCAAAACAAAAAAGTTGCACAAAACACATCAAAAATACATTAAAAAGTACATTTACACTTATAATAAAACTAATAACAATAATTTTTAAAAAAAATTGCAGAAAAAGTTATAAAGGTTTACAGATATGTGGTCTCAGGTGATAGAAAAAAAAGTCAGGCAAAGAGATTTAACATAGATACATACATACACATTCATGTCTAAATATGTATATGTATGTAAGTATATATATATATATATATATATATATATATATATATATATATATATATATATATATATATATATGTATATGTGTGTGTACATATTTATTTATGTATTTACAGACATAAATATAAAGGTATGTGAAGTCAGGGGAGGCAGGTGTTGCAGTGCCTCACCTTTCATCATGGGAGGGAATCAATAATCATTGCAAATAAAAAAAATATATATAATATTTTTTGTATGTTAATCTATGGAGATAGGCAGTGAGCATGTCTGCCTCTCTCCATTGCGCAACATAACTACTGTAAACCTAGGAGCCACGGGTGCCAATGCCGCCCACTGACGTGTGGCCAATAAGCCCCCAATTGAGGCTGTGACAGACTCCGGCTACCCCGACTGGGTAGCTCCGCCAGGAGGGTCCTTCCTGTAACTATAGAGTGGAGAAAAGTGATTATAGACAGAGCCCACCCAAATAACCAGACAAAACCAGTATTCAGGTGAAACATGAACAGATTTTATTGTAAAACACACATATACCCCCAGCTCATCATGATAAGAGTCTTATCTGACCCCCAGATCTCCTGCCATTTCCGCCCCTCCAGACAGACTGGCGCCCCCCATTGCAGCCATAGTTCTATACAGTCCCCGTATTCCCAGGTACCAATGGAGAGCTCCGGGGCCCCAAGGTGTTCCAGTCCAAAAAGCGACATGATCCGTCGCTCGGGCTGGAGCGGCAGTGGATCAAAGGTACACTGGGTAAGCGATAGTGGAGTAAGGGTTGTAGGGGGTCCGAAACCCCAAGTTCCCAAGGGAGCTCCCTTCCAGCAATCACCCCACCTCTTGCCCTCCCTACGGGTACCAATCCCCAAAAGAGCGGAGTTCTGGGACAAAGGGTTGCTGGAGCGACCTGGAGTAAAGTTTAGCGGGTATCTGGGGTGGTGCGGCTGGCCGACCGGCCAGTAGTTCCAGGAGCCAAGCCAGCAGGAAAAGGGTTAGGTGGTCAGCAATCAGCTTCCGTGAGGAGTTACAAACAGCAAAACAAGAAACAGGAAGAGTTTGGGAGATCCGTAAGCCAAAACTGGTGTAAAAAAGAGTGAGCCAGGTAGTAGGGGGGTCGCCTTAGGATCCCGGTATCCATGACAGGAGCCAATCAGCCAGTCACGTTCCTGGTTCAAAACAGTACCAGGAACATGACCGGAGTGGTACTGGAGCAGTGGAGAGAAGAAGAGGTGGAGCAGCTGAGACTAGGGTGGCTCAGAGTGGCGGGAATAAGTTAAAGAACTGGCCAGGAACTTGTCTTAGACACACAAGCTCAGTCATGATGACAACTGTGCTGCTGCACAGGTATCGGATCCAACATTTTGAAGACTGACTGCAGTGTTGCACACAGGCAGGACAGAAGCTTAGAAGACGGACTTCATTTCTCTCAATCAATGGTTAGTGCTAAGTGCAGCACTGCAGCGGCAGCACTGTCACTATTCCCCTGCCTGCTGAGTGTTTACCTAATCAAAAGTGAAAAGAAAGATGTCAATAATTTGGGAATATTGTACTTTGAGTCTGAATGATTTAACTGCTAATGGAAGTGGAGGTCAGTGAGAAACTAGAGAAAATTCTAGGGATTTGGAATGGGGTCTAAGTGTTAAGTACAAAACAAAGATTGAAGGTTGCACAGGGACATTAATTCCGATTATCCTAGCTTTGTGAAGGTATAATCTAGATTTTATTAAAGAGACAGAGACGAGTATTTTTCTTTATATCCTTTCCCTTTACTGCGGGCAGCGTTTTAAAGTACATTAAATTTAAATAAACAATGAATACAAGAAAGAACAAAACTTATTAACCAATGAAAACAGAGTTTGACATGAAATGGAAAAAAATGACCAATGAGAAGAGTCCAGCAGTTCATAAAATAGCCAGTAACTGTCAAATCTTCCTCTTTGATCTTTGTTTTGCGAAAACCATTAAGGATATTGTCTGAAAAGTAGTACATGAATCCAAAGAACATCATGATGAACAAAAACAGGAACAATTTTGCTTGAAGAAATTCCTAGAGTCTGGAATAGAAGAAAACTTGCTTGTAGATAACTGAAATCTTGGAGAAGTTGATTGTAGAGATTGTATAGTATCATCAGAAGGTTCCTGGAAAACCTGAAGAGGAATTTTGCACTAAAACAAAAACATAATAAAACAATGTTAATGGTTATAATAAAAAAACTTTTAATATATAGGGAGGGTAAAATCATAATATAAACACAAAAAACAGTAAAATGAGGGGGGGGGGGGGAATACTTGTCTCTGTCTCTTTAATAAAATCTAGATTATACCTTCACAAAGCTAGGATAATCGGAATTTTATTACAAGGACAGAGACTCATATTTTGCTAGTTTAAAGCAAAGAACTTATGAAACTAAATTAAATCACAACTAAACGATTATAACTAAATAACTAAATATGTAGAGTACAATAATACAAAATGTTGCCAGATGAGAAGTAGCAACAATTCCAGAGATAGCCTGAGGTGGAATGAGGGCGGTAAAAGAGGAAACTGAGATTGACAGAAAAAAAGGCGGGCAGAAGAAACGTCACGCAAAATGGAGGCGTGACACAAGAGAGGAGAAAGAAGGAAACAAGATGGCGGACGCAACCGGAGGCTGCTACGCATCTAGGAGAAAAAGAAAGGAGAGAACACCAGGGTAAACAGGAGATGGAAAAAATATGTATAAAACAAAACCGGAGTAAAACCGGAATAGATGTAAGTAAATAACAAAAGGAAATAACAGAGTAAAAAAGCTGGGTAGATGAAATGAAAAAAACGGATAAAAATACAAGGATAAAAAACGAAAGTAAAGCAGGTTAAGTTAAAGGATTGCAAATATACGAAAAAACGGGTATGAAGAAAGTCATAAAAAAGAAAAAAGAAACGAAAAATTAATGTACATAGAGTTAGGTTGCCAGTAGCAACAATTACAAAACAAATAAGATAAGAAAGGAAAAAAGTTAAATAAACAAATATACAGAAAAGATAAAACGAATGAAACAACAGAAAATAAAAAATAACAAAACAAATTTAATTTTTTATTATAATAACACAATATACTTATCTCTTGAGCAGCAAAGAGAAAAGAGGAAGATTTGACAGTTACTGACTATTTTATGAACTGCTGGACTCTTCTCATTGGTCATTTTTGTCCATTTCATGTCAAACTCTGTTTTCATTGGTTAATAAGTTTTGTTCTATCTTGTATTCATTGTTTATTTAAATTTAATGTACTTTAAAACACTGCCTGCAGTAAAGGGAAAGGATATAAAGCAAAATATGAGTCTCTGTCCTTGTAATAAAATTCTCCAGATTCTTTATAGAACAGTAAATATCTAAAACATTGAGTCAATTATGTGGTTAAAGTGAATTCAGCATACTATTAGTGAAAGATCTGTTTTATTTAGCATTTATTTCACAGATGAAAGAACTGATATGTCAGGTTGATGGTATAAGGGTAGGTACCTTTTTGAGTTCCTGATATAAAACAATTGTTTGTGTAAGTGTGGCACTACTGTTCCTAGCATTTTATCTTTAAACAAATTTTATGTGTTATATCCATCAAAAGTTGCTTAAAAAATATACATATATTGAGCAATATAAGGGTGTAGCAGGATTAAAACTTTGATTGTGTATTTAGCCCCTTTTCAGGGCTTAAGCAAATGCTAAAAGATGGTTTTAAAGGGACATGAAACACAAATTCACACATTCCTGATTCAGATAGAGCATACCATTTTAAACAACTTCTATTATGAAATTTGGCTTTTTTTCTTGGTAGCCTTTGTTGAAAAGCATACCTAGGTAGGCGCATGAGCAGCTATTGCACTAATGGGAGCTAGCTGGTGCACCTATATGCATCTTGTCATTGGCTTAACTGATGTATTCAGCTAGCTCCCAGTAGTGCAATGCTGCCCCTTAAACAAAGGATAACAAGATAATAAAGCAAAGTTGATAGAAGAAATATGTTAGAAAGTTTAAAATTGTTTAAAATTGTATGCTCTATCTGAATCATTAAAGAAAAATTTTGGGTTTCATGTCCCTCTAATTTAAAAATAAAATGCTTTAATAAAATTAAATGGACAGTAAAGTCAAAATTAAACTTTCATGATTATGATTATGATAGAGCATGCAGACTTAAGTATCCAACAACTGAACCTCTACTGGTTCATATGTGTGTTTATCTGGCTCTGATACTAGCCAGTGCCTCACCAGCCACTGACCTCACCACATGTTACTGCCACGAATACAGTAATGTCTGGCGCATAAAATAAGGTGTTTAAGTGTGTTATACACAAACCAAGCAATAAAATATTAAACTCACTTTTTTGAAGAAAACAAAACTTGTTTGCTTAAAAATGTTATAATTTTCTTAGCAGTGTGAAGTCTCCTAAGACAGCCCAAGAAAAACGGCTGTTCTAACTGCCATATATGCATCCAATAACCGTGAATACTTATACCATGCATATATACACACACCCTGTCCGCCACAGCTCGCCTCTGGCGGGCTGAATTACGCTGCCGGAATTCAGCATTGCACACAAGTGCTATTATGCGCTCGCGTGCAATCCCGCCCCCTGCCCTTCACGCGCGGGCAAGAGCTGTCAATCTCCCCGGTCGGACAAGACTGGAGAGATTGAAATTCACCACCTTAATGGTGGTGAAAGGTTAGAGAAGCAGCGGTCTGATGTCTCCAGCCTATCACAGTAGTACCTATGTATCCTGTGTCTCCAGCTTATAAAAGCAGTACCTGTGTATAATGAAAAGGAGGGATACAATTATAAAAAATAAAATGTGTGTGTGTGACTATGTGCATGTGCAGACGTGTGTGTTAATGTGTTCACTTATGTGCGTGTGGATGTGCAAACGTGTGCGTAACTGTGTGCACTTATGTGTGTGCAGGGCCGCCACATAGACACTTTATTCTTAAGTGTCTATTTAAACTTGGAAAGGATGTAAAGGTAGTAACATACAAACACACAGACACACTCATACACTGAAACACACAAACTCACACATAAGGATTCACATGTAGACACTCTAGCAAACAGGCAAAGAAACTCAGACACAGACACCCAAACAGACACTCAGCACTTGTTTACATTGACCTGACAAGTAATGAGGTAGACTACATGTTTGTAAAAAAAAGGAGATTTAGAAAACAAAATATGGAGTTCTGATTATCTTTTTGTAAAGGAAGATGCCAACTAAATGATGGCCAACTAAATGATGACAATAGCATGCAGTGGCTGAAAGGAAGGGCCCTGAACTGCCTAAACAATAATTTAAAGGTTAAATGGTAGATTGGTGACTTCCGGAAAGGTCTCATTAGTCTCAAAGTCTGTAGAAAGATGTGAATAATCAGTAGTAAGGTCAAAATGTCCTAAAAAGGAACAGACAATGGACATACACACACACAAACTCAAACTTGAACATACACCCAAGGAAACACCAACAGAGACAGCCTCAGAAAACACGCAAAGACATACACACACACAGAGACACCCAGAGAAAACACATAAAGACATACATACACACCCTCACTGAGACATCCAAAGAAAACACACAAAGATATACACACACCCTCACAGAGACACACACAGAAAATACACACCCTCACAGAGACATCCACAGAAAACACAGACATACATACACACACACACACCCTCACAGAGACATCCACAGAAAACACAGACATACACACACACCCTCACAGAGACATCCACAGAAAACACAGACATACACACCCACCCTCACAGAGGCATCCAGAGAAAATACACAAAGACAAACACACGCCCACCCTCACAGAGACACCCTTAGAAAAAGCTCGAAGACATATGCACACATCCTCACAGACATCCATAGAAAATACACAAAGACATACACACACACCCTCACAGAGATGTTTACACACTCATAGAGACACAAACCAAAGCACAAAGACTTAAACACATACACCCACAGAAACACTCACAGAAGGAAACATTTATGCACCTTGCATCCCCTAAATCAACAGTGTGTGACATGCATGATAAAAAAAATGCAGAAATTAAGAGATCACTTTTTAAAGAATCATATTTGTAAATGTGCAAACAAAAATAATTCTGTTAATTCAAAATTGTACATTAATGATCTGGGTAGATGGCTAGATGAAGAAAAGTACTTTTAAAAGGTTGACATATGTTTGTTTGATATTTTCCCCATTTTCCCCAACCAAGAGCACCACTTCAAATATAGTGTACAAATGTTACCATCTGTCAGCTGTACTTGTGGATTTTGAAAATGCTGTACTCTATATGGTCTTGGTGGAACCATAAGCTGTGGTACTCATACCATTAGATCTGGTTAAATGTAGGATTTAAGCTTGTTGGTATGCATTTCAAAATTAAGTCAGCTGTAGAGTAAACTGAACAGTTTTAAGTTAACCTGTCTCATTTCCAACACTGAGCAATCTTAGTCTGAGAGTATAACATGTTATGCAGATGTAAAAATCTTAGATAAAATGCCTCCTTGTATCTGGAAAGTCCTTGCATAAAGGGGCAGTAAACTGGAATGTAATATATATCATTTGTGTATTGAGGAGGAAACATTTCTGCATGGTTTTAAATATAGAATTTCTACAGCATTGTCAAATAATCATAAATACACTGCTGCTAAAAAATGTGTTTTTATGGACCCCTGGCCCCACCATACAACTACTACCACACTAAAGTTACAATCTTAAATTGCACAAAGAAAGTAATTCCTACCTCCTCTGCAAATGAAAGTGATCAGCCATCTGACTCAGGCACACACTCTACAAACAAATTGCCAAGTCTGTCTCGCACTGTGCATAGTGGTTTAGTGCACACTCAGAAATCATCTCAAATGCTAATGCTTTACTCCTTGTAATAACATTCCCCATGCTCAATTAGCACTCTGCTGTAGTACCCACTGGTGGCTGCCAAAATTTGAAAAAAACTTTTTTAGTTCTTGCCTCATGGGGCCCCCCTAGCCCATTGGGGCGCTGATAGGAGTCACCCCTGTCACCCCCTGATGGCGGCCCTGTGTGTGTGGATCTGTGCATGTGTGCTTCAGTGTGCGTGCAGACATGTGTGCATGTGTTTAAATGTATATATCTCATTAAACTGGGCATTTCTTTCATTCAATAACATGTATGATTTTTCTATAGCTTATTTAAAAAATATAATTCAGAAGAATATGTTTAGGAAACACACACACACAGATAAGGTACAGTATGATAGTTTATTACATTGTAAAGAAAACCAGCTTTATGATCTGTACTGGGATATATTTGCTCGTTATGGAGAATATATTGAATTGAAGTAAAAAAAAAAACTTGAGCAGCCAGTGCTGTCTCTTTTCAGACTATTTCTCTGTTCATTTCCTTTGTGTCACTCCTCCACATCTATAATCTAGTTTTCTCTCCCTCCTTTTCCCATATGCTTTATCCCTCCCTATTGTTTTCTGTCTCTCACACCCTTTATCATTCCTAATTTTCCTCCCCTCCTCTTCTCAGTGTCTCTTTATATTTCAGTTCTTCCCTCATTTTTTTCAGCCTCACCCACATTCTGTCTTTAGTACGCTCACGCTCCATTACTCACTGTTACTCTCTCTTGTGCTCTTTCTCACCTTTCCTCATTCTCTGTCTTGTGCCCCCTCCTTTTCTTTCATGTTCTTCCTCATTTGTCACTATCTCCCTCGCGCCAACCCCCAGCCTTCCTTCCTCATTCTTTCTCTCCCTTTTCTTTATCTCCTGCGCTGCCTTTACACATTCTATATTTCTTCCCTTATTGCCAATGTCCTCTGTTAATTCTCTCTGTGTTTTTATTCTGCTCCTTTTCTCTTCTTTCCCTCCTCATTATATTCTCTGCTCATATCTCACTTTCTATCACTAGTTTTATTACTCTCAGTCTATTCTGGTGCATACTCTCCTGTATATGCTCCTTATTTTTATCTCTACCCCTCTTTGCAGGGTGTTATCATTTTTCCTATTCATCTCTCCCTGCCCATAAAAACCTGCATCGCTCCCTCTAGTTACAGCCATCCTGTGTATTTATAATCACCCTTTTCTTTTTTCTCTTCCAGCTCCATCCACCCCTCGCCCTCATTTTGTTTTCAGTGTCTTTCTGTTTATTTTTCCTGCTTCATTTCCTGTTTATTTTTTTCCTTGTTCTCTAATTGTATCACATTTATTACAGTCATCATTCTCTCTTCACTCGTATCTGTGTTTGTTTGTCATTCCTCTGTGAATGATTCTGTCTCCTTCCTGCTTTACACTCCCTCACTCTGGCCTCCCTGACATCTTTTGCCTCTTTTGTCTTTCTAGCCTATTAACCCCTAACCACCAGTAGCCCACTGCAATAACCCCAACACTACTTAACCCCTATACCGCCAGTAGCCCACGGCAATAACCCCAACACTACTTAACCCCTATACCGCCAGTAGCCCACTGCAATAACCCCAACACTACTTAACCCCTATACCGCCAGTAGCCCACTGCAATAACCCCAACACTACTTAACCCCTATACCGCCAGTAGCCCACTGCAATAACCCCAACACTACTTAACCCCTATACCGCCAGTAGCCCACTGCAATAACCCCAACACTACTTAACCCCTATACCGCCAGTAGCCCACTGCAATAACCCCAACACTACTTAACCCCTATACCGCCAGTAGCCCACTGCAATAACCCCAACACTACTTAACCCCTATACCGCCAGTAGCCCACTGCAATAACCCCAACACTACTTAACCCCTATACCGCCAGTAGCCCACTGCAATAACCCCAACACTACTTAACCCCTATACCGCCAGTAGCCCACTGCAATAACCCCAACACTACTTAACCCCTATACCGCCAGTAGCCCACCGCAATAACCCCTACACTACTAAACCCCTATACCATCAATAGCCCACCGCAAACACCCTCTATACTACTTAACCCCTATTCCATCAATAGCCCACCTATTAACCCATACACACCGCCACAACCAACCAAGCAAGCTAAACTAATAAACTACCTAACTCCTAACCAACCCTCACCTCTTATCTAAACCCCCTAAGTTGCCAAAAATAATAAACACTAAATTTACAGAAAATTAAAAAATTAACATTACAGAAAATAATAAACAACACTACCTTCAAACCCCCCACAGTTATTCCTATTCTAAAACTAAAGCCCCCCTTACAGTGGTGTATTTATGTTTTATGCTGCCCTAGGCACTCAAAATTCTGCTGACACCCCCCCAAAGGTTTAGGCCTTTTTCCACTTAATATTTTTTTGGGTCATTGTGTATAATGTTTTTTTTTTTTTTTTTTTTTTTTTTAATAACAATTAAAAAGAAAATGGGCTAGCAAAACACTTGCATACTGGTGGGTTGAATTGCATGCATCTCATACCATTTTCTCCCTGAGAGAAGGGAGAGAAAAGAAGGGGAGTGGAAAAGTGAAAAAAAGGAAAGGAAAGAGAGAGAGAGAGAGAAAGAGAGAGAAAGAAAGAGAGAGAAAGAAAGAGAGAGAAAGAAAGAGAGAGAGAGAGAGAGAAAGAGAGAGAGAGAAAGAGAGAGAAAAAGAGAGAGAAAAAGAGAGAGAAAAAGAGAGAGAAAAAGAGAGAGAAAAAGAGAGAGAGAAAAAGAGAGAGAGAGAGAGAGAAAGAGAGAGAGAAAGAGAGAGAGAAAGAGAGAGAGAAAGAGAGAGAGAGAGAGAGAGAGAGAGAGAAATACACTTTGAAACATTCACTACCCTTTACATGCAACAACATACATTCATTACCATTATTCAAGTAATTTTAAGTGTCCGTTTACTATTTACTCCATGGGTTCATCAATAATGAGAAAGCTAGCTATTAGTAGCTAACATACATTAGCGCTGAGAGTTTATAGATAAGTTTATACTGTTAGGTAAGGTGGGGCAGACTTGCTGGGCCTATGGCTCTTATCTGCCGTCAATATCTATGTTTCTATGTTTCTATGTTTATGATTAGACATCACATGAATGCAGACGAAGCTAGCTATTAGTAGCTAACATACATTAGCGCTGAGAGTTTATGATTAGACATCACATGAATGCAGACGAAGCTAGCTATTAGTAGCTAACATACATTAGCGCTGAGAGTTTATGATTAGACATCACATGAATGCAGACGAAGCTAGCTATTAGTAGCTAACATACATTAGCGCTGAGAGTTTATGATTAGACATCACATGAATGCAGACGAAGCTAGCTATTAGTAGCTAACATACATTAGCACTGAGAGTTTATGATTAGACATCACAAGCTGATCTAAGCAGTGCACAGACGCATCCAGTCTGTTAGTTACTAAGACCTGCAATAAGCACTGCACTTGCAGACCCACCACAGCTTATAAGGGGGGGGGGCAGCATATCGGCACAAGGTCTTCTCCTCCAGCCTCCCCTTGTAAGCATATCCCCGGTCAAGTTTCTCACCAAGAACGCTTCCACTGCAAAAATGTAAATGAAGCAACGGTTTAAGGGAGCACTGCCTGTAAAGAGCGACCTTAATCTGCGCATGTGCCTTGTCTTCTCTGTAAACGCCTGCACTTTATCACTCACTGTACTGTATGTTGGCTTTTAGAGAGAGGATAGGACAGATGTGCTGCCCATCCCAAATCTGCTGCCCTAGGCACCGGCCTTGTTGGCCTAGGCCATAATACGCCCCTGCCCCCTTAAAAAACACACCCCAAAATAAAAAAAAACTTAACTAACACTAAACTATAGCCCTTTCCAGGAAAAAACACAAACCAACCTACAATATTAGTAACCCCCCACCCCCCAAAAAAAATGCTATCTAACAAAATCTAGTCTAAGGATTGCACTGAAAAGGGCATTTGGCTGGGCATTGCCCTTAGAAGGACATTTAGCTATTATGCTGCCCAAGGAAAAAATAAAAAAACCTATTCATAAGAAAACAAAACAAAAAAAAACAGCCTAGCACTAAACCCCAAAGGTACTCACCAAAACTTGAATCTGGCACCTACGTGCTCGCTTACTGCGGTGCTCATCTTCTATCCGGGTGACAGTGGTACATCTTCTTTCTAGACCTGGCGGCGGTGGTCCATTTTCTTTCTTGATCCCGGAAGCGGGGATCCATCTTCATCCATCTTCTTCCTCCGCTCTGCTGGGGAAGTCTTCCTTTATCTTCCTCCATGATGCATCTTCTTATGTACTGATCTTCCGTCCTCTTCATGCGGTCACCCACCACATACTGAATTTTAAATGTGATGTACCCCCTCAAATAGGGGTACCCTTGAATTACTATTCGCTGATTTTCTAAACCAAATTCAATCAGACAAAATAAGTCTGCGATTTTTAGCTGACGTATAGCTCCCCATTATATAATATGGGAGACACATTGCCAATTGCCGGCACCTTGCAGGTCCGCAACCTTTTTAAAAAAATATCAACAGACTGACGGACTGCGGTCTGTCAATGCTTTGAATATCAGGGTCTCTATCTCTCATTTTATTATTTTGTTTTCTTTGTGCTACCCTCTATACTCCCCCTGCCTTTTGTATTTTTCCCCTGTAGAAACAAATGAGGATGAGCTCATCAACATAAATAAAACATAACTTTTATTTCCAAGTAAATCCAGTTAAAAAGAATATGGAACAGATGGAGATACACACATCAAGCGGTTGAAAAAGCAGCACTGGCTTATGCGTTTCGGCTATACAGTCGTAGTCATAGCCATATAGTCTGCATTTTCAAATCTGCATTAACCCCTTAATGACCACAGCACTTTTCCATTTTCTGTCCGTTTGGGACCAAGGCTATTTTTACATTTTTGCTGTTTTCGTGTTTAGCTGTAATTTTCCTCTTACTCATTTACTGTACCCATGCATATTATATACCGTTTTTCTCGCCATTAAATGGACTTTCTAAAGATACCATTATTTTCATCATATCTTATAATTTACTATAATAAAAATTATAAAATATGAGGAAAAAATGGAAAAAAACACACTTTTTCTAACTTTGACCTACATGTTCTTTGCTTTTTTTGCAAGTTATAGGGCCATAAATACAAATAGCACTTTGCTATTTCCAAACCACTTTTTTTCAAAATTAGCGCTAGTTACATTGGGACACTGATATCTGTCAGGAATCCCTGAAAATCCATTGACATGTATATATTTTTTTTAGAAGACATCCCAGAGTATTGATCTAGGCCCATTTTGGTATATTTCATGCCACCATTTTACAACCAAATGCGATCAAATAAAAAAAAATGTTCACTTTTTCACAAATTTTTTCATAAACTTTAGGTTTCTCACTGAAATTATTTACAAGCAGCTTGTGCAATTATGGCATAATTGGTTGTAATTTTTTCTCTGGGATCCCCTTTGTTCAGAAATAGCAGACATATATGGCTTTGGTTTTGCTTTTTGGTAATTAGAAGGCCGCTAAATGCCGCTACGCACCACATGTGTATTATGCTCAGCAGTGCAGGGGTTAATTAGGGAGCTTGTAGGGTTAATTTTAGCTTTAGTGTAGTGTAGAAGACAACCCCAAGTATTGATCTAGGCCCTTTTTGGTATATTTCATGCCACCATTTCACCGCCAAATGCGATCAAATTAAAAAAAATAGTCAACTTTTTCACAAACTTTAGGTTTCTCACTGAAATTATTTACAAACAGCTTGTGTATTTATGCCACAAATGGTTGCAAATGCTTCTCTGGGATCCCCTGTGTTCAGAAATAGCAGACATATATGGCTTTGGTGTTGCTTTTTGGTAATTAGAAGGCTGCTAAATGCCACTGCGCACAACACGTGTATTATGCCCAGCAGTGAAGGGGTTAATTAGGTAACTTGAAGGGAGCTTGCGGGGTTAATTTTAGCTTTAGTGTAGGGATCAGCTTCCCACCTCACACATCAGACCCCCTGATCCCTCCCAAAGAGCTCTCTTCCCTCCCTCACCCCACAATTGTCCCCGCCATCTTAAATACTGGCAGAAAGTCTGCCAGTACTAAAAAAAAAAAAGTATCTTTTTTTTAAAAATCTTTTTTTAGCATATTTACATATGCTGTTGTTTAGGATCCCCCTTAGCCCCCAACCTCCCTGATCCCCCCAAAACAGCTCTCTAACCCCCCTGCTCTGCCTTATTGGGGGCCATCTTGGGTACTGGCAGCTGTCTGCCAGTACCCAGTTTGCAAATCAAATGTTTATTTTTTTCCCTTTTTTCTGTAGTGTAGCTTCCCTCCCCCCCAAGACCAATCTCCCACCCACTCCCAGATCCCCTAGATTTATTTTTTTTATATATATATATATTTACCCCCCCCCCCTTTCTCCCACTTTCAAAAACATTTTTTCTGTAGTGTAGCGGTTCCCACCCTCTCCCTCCCTGTGCACGCGCCCGCCCGCCTCCTCCCGGGCACGCACCCGTGCGCACCCTCGGCGATCCTGCCCCGGATCCCGCTCCTCTCTCTCACTTAGACCTCATCGATGACCTTCAGCTCCCACCCACCAACGAATTCGGCCATCGATGTCAGGTGCACAGAGGGCCACAGAGTGGCTCTCTCTGCACCGGAGTGGTAAAATTTGTTATTGCAGGATGCCTTGATATAGAGGCATCCTGCAATAACCGGAAAGCAGCTGGAAGTGATCAGGATCGCTTCCAGCAGCTTTCCAGACCGAGGACGTGCAGGGTACGTCCTTGGTCGTTAAGGGACTTTTTTTAGAGGACGTACCCTGCACGTGCTCGGTCGTTGAGGGGTTAAATAGGCTAAAAACCTAATTCATTGGCTAATACATATTCAACCATATTGAAGATCCGCCGTGATGTAATAGAGACATTCCCCTTTTGCACAATTAGTATTGAAAGCAGCTTCAAAACAGTTACATTTGCAAGGTGCTGACATTTAAAATATGTTACAAGTAACAATATATTACATATCTACATAGTAAACAAGCGGCCAGATTACGAGTTTTGCGTTATGAGTGGCTCGGTACTAGCTTGCAAGTTATTTCCACCGCTCACCTTTAATAGCGCCGGCATTTGTGGGCAATATGGCAGCTTTGAGCTCCATACCGCACACAAATACCAGCGCTGCTTTGAACAGCCAATAGAATGCAAGCTCAATCCTATTGTCTGATTGGATCAGCCAATAGGATTAAAGCTCAATCCTACTGGCTGATTGCATTAGTCAATAGGATTTTTTACCTTTTAATTCCGATTGGCTGATAGAATTCTATTAGCCAATAGGAATTCAAGGGACGCCATCTTGGATAACAACATTTAAAGGAAACTTCATTCTTCAAGAGCCATCGAAAGAAGAGGATGCTCCGCGCCGAGTGTCTTGAAGATGGAGCCGCTCTGAAGATAGAAGATGCCATCTGGATGAAGACTTCTGCCCGCCTGGAGGACAACTTCTTCCCGCTTGGATGAAGACTTCTCCCGGCTTCGTTGAGGACTTCTGCTGCTTGGATGAAGACTTCTCCCTGCTAGATGAGGATGGATGTCCAGTCTTCAAAAACTGCAAGTGGATCTTTGGGGGTTAGTGTTTTTTTAAGGGTTTATTGGGTGGGTTTTATTTTTAGATTAGGGACTTTGGGCAATGTAAAAGAGCTAAATGCCCTTTTAAGGGCAATGCTCATCCAAATTCCCTTTTCAGGCCAATGGGGAGCTTAGGTTTTTTAGGTAGGTTTTTTTTTTGGGGGGGGGGGGTTGGTTGTGTGGGTGGTTGGTTGTACTGTTGGGGGGTTGTTTGTATTTTTTTTTACAGGTAAAAGAGCTGATTTCTTTGGGGCAATGCCCTGCAAAAGGCCCTTTTAAGGGCCATTGGCAGTTTAGTGTAGGCTAGGTTTTTTTTTTATTTTGGGGGGGCTTTTTTATTTTGATAGAGTTATTAGATTAGGTGTAATTAGTTTAAATATTTGATAATTTCTTTTTTATTTTGTGTAATTTAGTGTTTATTATTTTTTGTAATTTAGATAAATGTATTTTGTTAATTTAATTTATTTAATTTTAGTGTAATGTTAGGTGTTAGTGTAAGACAGGTTAGGTTTTATTTTACAGGTAACTTTGTATTTATTTTAACTAGGTAGCTAGTAAATAGTTAATAACTATTTACTAACTAGTCTACCTAGTTAAAATAAATACAAATTTACCTGTGAAATAAAAATAAAACATAAGCTAGATACAATGTAACTATTAGTTATATTGTAGCTAGCTCAGGTTTTATTTTACAGGTATTTATTTACTTTTAAATACGAATAATTTAGGTATTAATTGTAATTTTTATTTGGGATTATTTTAATTATGTTAAAGTTAGTGGGTGTTAGGGTTACGTTAGGGTTAGGGTTAGACAGGGTTAGGTTTATGGGTTAATAACTTTAGTATAGTGGTGGCGACATTGGGGCAGCAGATTAGGGGTTAATAAGTGTAGTTAGGTGGCGGCTATTTTGGGGGCAGCATATTAGGTGTTAACAACAGTAATGTAGGTTGCGGCGATGTTAGGGACAGCAGATTAGAGGTTAATAAGTGTATGTAGGTGGCGACAACATTGGGGCAGCAGAGTAGGGGTTAATAATATTTAACTAGTGTTTACGATGCAGGAGTACGGCGGTTTAGGGGTTAATATGTTTATTATAGTGGTGGCGAAGTCCGGAGTGGCGGATTAGGGGTTAATAATTTTATTTTAGTGTTTGTGATGTGGGAGGGCCTCTGTTTAGGGGCTAATATGTAGTTTATGGGTGTTAGCGTACTTTGTGGCACTTTAGTTATGAGTTTTATGTTACAGCTTTGTAACGTAAAACCCATAACTACTGACTTTCAGATGACGGTACAGATATTGTAGTTATAGGCTGTACCACTCACTTTTTGGCCGGACAGGCAAAAATACCGGTGCTGTGGAAGTCCCATTGAAAAAGGACTTTTTAAAAAGTGCGGTAGTTACGTTGCGTGACGGCCAAAAAAGTGTGCGGTACAGCTATACCTACAAGACTCATAGTGAAAAAGCAGCGTTATTAAGGCTTTTTCACTCATAACGCAAAACTCGGAATCTAGCCGAGAGTTACTAACATTATACAATGTATACAACTATCGACATCCAACAAAATATGTAGTAGAGTCCACAGAAAATAACTGTTTCTCTTTGAGTCTCTGTGCCCTTAGAAAGATAATAGTATTTAAGGGATACTAAACCCAAATGGAGCCCTTTGCAGTCACGTAGCTTAAAACATAAAAAATAATATTTTTGCAATATTAATTTTTAATAAAGTGCTAACTATGTATTTACTATAAATATTTCATATTCCAATTTTCGTCACATGGGGGAATATGTTCTAAGAATTTTTACATACTGTAGATAGTCCAATATATATCTGTATACCGTATATCTATACCTATATATAATTATGTGTATATATATATATATATATATATATATATATATATATATATATATATATATATGTATCAGGGGCTTATTATGGCCTAGGCCAACAAGGCCGGTGCCTAAGTCAGCAGATTTGGGGTGGGCAGCACATCTGTCCTATTCTCTCTCTAAAAGCCAGCATACAGTACAGTGAGCAATAAAGTGCAGTCTTTTACAGAGAAGACAAGGTACATGCACTGATTAAAGTCGCTCTTTACATGCAGTACTCCTTTAAACCATTGCTTCATTTAGAGCCACCAGCATTTTTGCAGTGAAAGCGGTCTTGATAAGAAACTTGACCGGGGATATGCTTCCAAGGGGATGTCAATATATACCAGGGTTATAATACAATTTATTTATTATTATTCTTTAAAACAAATCCCCAATAAAAATGTATATACAAAACAATTTAAATTAATAGTTATTCCTAAATTCTTGAGATTAGTTAAATTCATAAACACATTGAAATATATTAAGTAGAGACTAGCTTATGAATCAAGCTATACACGCTTATGCTGTTATAATATTCTTTACAAAGATCATAAAATATATACCTTTAAAATTAACTTTACTCCTAACGAATAACATTAAAATACCACAATGAAATGCCAGAATATGGACCGTTAACTTCACAGTGTTTAGATAAACAATATACCAATATACTTCACCCAAATCTTACTGGATTTCAAAAGATTTAAGATAACTTTCAGACAAGTATAATTAAAGGGACACTGAACCCAAATTTTTTCTGTCGTGATTCAGATAGAGAATGCAATTTTATGCAACTTTCTAATTTACTCCTATTATCAAATTATATTCATTCTCTTGGTATCTTTATTTGAAATGCAAGAATGTAAGTTTAGATGCCGGCCCATTTTTGGTGAACACACTGTGTTGTTCTTGCTGATTGGTGGGTAAATTCACCTACCAATAAACAAGTGCTTTCCATGGCTCTGAACCAAAAAAATAGCTTAGATGCCTTCTTTTTCAAATAAAGAAAGCAAGAAAACGAAGAAAAATTGATAATAGGATTAAATTAGAAAGTTGTTTAAAATTGCATGCTCTATCTGAATCACGAAAGAAAAAATTTGGGTTCAGTGTCCCTTTAAGTTATTTAGCCCACAAATGATTCTATATAATTTCAATTAAAAACACCAGAAATTTATATATATTATTAATGCAAACAGCCAATTTATGTGAGCAGCTAAGACTACACAGGACTATGGATATTAGCATAAAATACAAAGTGCCCTTTTAAAATTATTAACTTCGCTTAAACTGTAGCAACAATGAATGTATTTGCTTTAAAATATTAAATTATAGTCACTGCCATACGTTACAAAATAACCAAATGATTATTCAGTTTCCAAAATTTTTTGTGGGTCATCTAAGAACGATTTATCCACTATATCGCAAAGGTACAGGCCTCAAAACTGCTATCTTCCTTTATTCAAGAAAGTGTCTCAAAATGGCAGAGAATCTACTTGGCACAAAGCCTGTGTATTTTCCTCTCCAAAACTTTATGCATCTTTGAGTCTGTCTGTTTTTTTTGTCTACTGTGTGTGGGTGCTTATAAAAAATATAGCCCCTCCTCCTTTTCTTTAATCATTCCCACAAGAGTTTGATAGGCCCTCGGATGCTTGTCTCTGATTTGCTCTGGGATCTGAAGATCTCATAGGCTATTTGTTTTGGTATATGTTTTAAACAGTCAACTCGTTTAGCTGTCATACCAGTTTTAATCCACGAGGTGGCAGCAGATAACCAGAAATGCAGTCTCACTATCAATACTGCTACAGCTTAATATTTCACCTTAAAATGTTTATTAAATATACTTTAAATTTTCAGTATTAATAAACTTATCTGGTCAACATATATATCCCATTTAATATAATTGAAAATGTACAATTTGAGATAAAAAACGAGTATATTATCAATTCTATGTTAAAATATGCTTATTGGAGTCTCATTTCTTTTCAATATAAATATAGCCCACATCTTTGTACATCTCTTGATAGTGTTATTTTGTGTGCATGAAAAACACAATTTATATATAATTTATGGGATAATTTACTGTTTTCTTCTCGGTCTGAAATGAAAGAAACAATGTTGTTATTCTGAGACTCTGTAACACATTTCAAATTCACCAATGCAGCCCTTCAATACAGCAGACATCTATCCAATACAGTAAGTTTCAGATCAATAAATATATATATATATATATATATATATATATATATATATATATATATATACACACACATACATACATACATGTTGTTAATATAATCTTATATGAAGATTAGAACACAGCATTCCCATATGTCTGTAGGTAAATTGAGTTCAGATTCTTTGTGTATCTGAGGTTCAGGGGCAATTAACAGGCCTGTGTTAATTACTATATCCTCAGAATTTAGTTTGCATATCTGACTTATGTAGAGAATCTTGTCTCCAACACCCCAGGATACTCCCAGGCTTGGGTAATTATCAGGCCCAATGTTAATCCTTCATGTGGAGCTATGAGCTTCAAAGGCTAAATGTTTATTATCTATCTTCACTAATTGAACCAAATGTGTTCCTTTTGTACCTAGCTTGTCTTAAGCAGCAAGGAGGGGGCAGGGGTCATAGTGAGACAAATTCAATTTAAATCAGTTAGATATTAGCCAAAAGGAAATATTAGATTCTGTGATATATTTGTAGTTTATTCAATGTTATTTCACAGGTACCCTGACATAATTCCCCCTTCCAATTTTCAATGGATGTAGGACACATGTATTGGAATTGGCTTAAAGTCAGTGGTACTTGGTGAGTGTATTGACGGTATCCGCCAGAGACAATCTTCTTATGAGGAGATTCTGTTATTTTTGAGCCCTCATGCTCGCTAGTTAGGCATCTTTAAACTACAATATGTCTTTAGTGTATTTGGAGATATGACACTTCATTCTCCCTCTATGACATGTAGTTGGGATCTAAGATGGAATGCTCGCAACTGATTAATATGGACCCATTTATCCATAAAAGTATAATTTTTAGGTATCCTAATTTTATACGCAACTGGAGATAATTTGTCAGTAATGACAAAAGGACCCTTCCATGATGGAAGAAATTTCTTCTCCTTAACCTGATCTCTTTCAAAATTATAAAGATAAACTTTATCATTTATTTCATATTCCTTTTTGGACGTTTTGAGATCATAATAGTATTTAGTGGCAGTTGCAGCCTTTTCTATGTTCCTTTGAGCAAATGCAAAGGCATATTACAGGTGCTTCCTTAAGATCTCCA